>NC_085877.1:31667575-31715075 GCF_034702125.1 Engraulis encrasicolus | reverse complement strand
CCTCAAACAATAACGTCTCTTTAGTCTACCACTTACGAAAAAGCACTAAAACAACACCTACCACAGCAGAGAGATTAATGTTTTCAGCATGCAAACCCTGTTCATATTTAGGTCTGCTGATAGCAACAGGTGGAGAGGAGAAGCGACTGGAGCGCAGTCTGAAAGCGTCTGTCAATCAAACGCTATGGTGACGCGCATACCCAAACTCCAAACCCATATTTTGAGTATAGATTAACGTGCGATATTTTCTTTATCGCGCGACAAGAGGCTCACATTATCGCAGCACGTTAACGCCGATAACGGCCCACCACTAGTATTAACGCCTGCCTGCCTATGTTGGCATCGTTTGGGTAAGTGGACTGTCAGTTTCGATTTATTTTCGCTGTGTTTCTCGCCGCTGAATGTTATTATTACTGGGCGATTGTTGTGACACTCGACACGAGCTCGGTTACTTGTGTTCACGTGCCTGTATTTACGTTACGTCTTCATTGTTTGTACAGAGTAGCCCGTCTGTACGGTTGCTCCACGGGCCAGTGTGGTTCGCTTTGCCCTTGCACCGTTGGCGTCACGCTACTCCAGAGATTCAATCTACAATACAATTTCTCTCTACTCTCTCTGGCTGCACTCTGCTCACCCCGGTTGTTATTCCTGCCCGGTTGTGTTATTTCTTCACTGGTTGATTATTGTCTGTTTTCACCTGGGGTGTCTTCGCCCCAGAAGTGTATATTTGCCTTGCATTTTCTATCACTGTGCTACTCCTGTCTGCCCATGATATTGGCTGTGCTTATAATAATAATAATAATAATGCATTTTATAAAGTGCCTTTCAAAACACTCAAGGACACTGATACTTATGGTATGTCCTCTATTGTGAGTCGCTGGGTGTACAGCGCCTACCGACTGCATTGCAATGTAATGTTAATGTCCAATGTTATTTGCTTGTCAGCTTGGTGTTGCCGCCTGGCTGCTGGCTCCTGTTGGCTACACTTGGGGCGTCCTCGCCCCTTGTGTTTTATATTTGCAGTATTTGCTGGACATTATAGTTTCATCTCCTACCTGCTGCCAACTTTTTACCTACTATTGGGGTGCCCTCGCCCTGGGGGTATGTATTGCTTGTTTGTTCTCTTCTGTGTGTTACAGTGTTCGCTTCCCGACACGGGGCCCTCATCTTGCCTGATTACTGGATTTCTTCTTGGCTGCCATTGGATGTCCCAGCCCCTTCTGTGTGCTATTCACCAGTTGGCCTGGAGCTCTTGCCTCGCCTGGTTACTGACTTGCATCGGCTACCACTGGGGTGTCTTCCAGACATGTGGACTCGAGTCCAGTGACTTGGACTCGAGTCTGACTCGAGTCAGCGGTGTGAAGACTTGCGACTTGAAATTTCAAGATCAGAAAGGACTTGCGACTCGACTCGACTTGCACGCCTTTGACTCGGGACTCGACTTGGACTTGACAGTTGTAACTTTCAATGACTTGGCGTGACTTGCCATGTTTAGTCTAAAAAAAAAGTCCAAGTCCAACCCTTGTTTTCAGAATGCAACAGCCGGCCCACATTCTTTGTTTGAATCACGTCATTGTCCTAAGCGGTGCTATGCCATCATTGGCGGCCAGATGCGGCCGGACGCGGCTGGCCTGGACGCAGCGACTAGCGGCAACACTGAAACACCATTTGCGAGGCTCCAGAACAAACATAGCCTACATTTTAAACCATCGCGGAAGTTAATTTATCTCCCTCTCAGCCCCAACTCATTTTGCATTATTAATAGGGTAGGCTATGGAAGTTTGCACTGTGATCAACAAATATTTTCTATCAATGTTGTAGGAAGTGTGTGTGGTGGGGCGCTGTGATGTGCAACACGCCTCTGTAGGCTACACACGTGAAGCTCTCGCTCTCTCGCCCCTCGCTTACGACAGAAATTCAGTGAGAACCAAGCTGTCTAAATATTTTAGCTAAATGGTGATGGACATTGATTGTTGAACATTAGGCTATTTAAGCAGTTGAAATAAAAAAAAAAAACACACACTGCTGACATAACCGAACCACAGGACTCTATTGATGTTTTATAAAAGAGTAGCCTACGCCTATCCGTTTTGCTTTCCCTGTCCTTTATGAATGCGCTTGCCTTCAGCCCCCGAAGGCTGTTACATTAGGCTATGTTCCGCTCCCACACACTATGCTTGCGAGTCAGTCAAGTGAAGTGCAGCCTTGCGAATAATTTCCACCATCGCGGACAAAACCACGTTATGATGGATATGTGGCGAGGTAAACGTTACGAATATGGCCTGCTTTTAAGTTTCCCCCAACCCAGGATGTGTCCGTAGGCTATGGCTTGATATCCCAGGGAGCCCCATTTCACGACCACAACTCCACGCGCTGAAAATGCATGCTCGCGCTTCTCAGTCTAAGAAAGAGTAACCTCTTGGTAACATTCTTTTCATTGACCAGCCACCATCGGTTGAGTATTAGAATCAATACAAAATGACACGTTTAGTATATACATACATGTCTTAGTCTTCCAGCATGCAATCGAAAATAGGCGAGCAGATTTGGTCTTGCATCCATCAAAAGAGCTCCACCGGTTGCCTACTTTAGATGCTGGGTGAATGGTTCCAAAGGGAAATAATTTAGCCTATAGCCTATTCATGACAGTCTTGCAAAGAGACAAGACAAACGACCAAAATTGTCAAATAATTGGTCAAGGCGCGAGATGAGGAATACTTCATGGCTATTGGAAAAACTTTGAAGAAACTAAGCGCACGCAACACTGCTTCCCGCGAAGCTTGAGGGCTATAAACAAGCTGCGCCCCGAACCTCACTGTTTGTTGTTCGATGACTTGAATCGAAAAATTTCTAAGGACATCAGGGCTATCTGACATACGTGTTCCTTGAAAGTTTTAAAACTCAGCCTTGACACACTATCATGTCAGCCACATCAGTTCAAACGCAATCTTTAATGCAGCCTATCGTGAAGTTTAAATGTAATGCGAGGTAGAGGTTGCAAGTTACTGCTGAGCAGCGCAAGACATGGACATGGGTCAGCTCCCGTGGATAAAAAGCATGTTCCCTCTCGCGTGCTGCTCCCAGCCCAATCCTTGCGCGCGCGAATCTTGTATCTCGTGGTGTCGACACCGCTTTATCTTATGTTTCTCACAGTTCGAACTACATGCTTTGTTTGGTATTTTGGGGAGTTTGGAGTCGCAATTACCGCTGCTTGGAAATGACACGTTAGAGCTACACGACGCCAGCACTGGAGAACTGGGATGTAACCCTGTTTTCCAAATTAACAAAAAATAGGAAACATAGAAGCAGAACTTTGTTTGGCTACAATCTATGACCTGGACGGTGAACTTAATCTTTTTGAAGAGGCATGAACAGCATACAAGTGCCTTTGTGGGGGAGGAGAGGGCGATTGGGGAGAACAGGGAGACGAGAGCATGGCGCGAGGCGCATATTCGTTCGGGAAAATGAGAGCGAAATGTTGGATAGGGCATTACACACCTTCCTTCTTCCTACACTGTAGAAGCGCAGAACAAGGTTGCCTCGTTGCCATAACTGACATTCTGCAGCGCTAACGCCATGTTTAATTGACAGCGTGCTGGCGAATAGTCTAGTAGCCTAATATAATTAACAAGACATGGATTAATGACTGCAAACGAAGTTCCTGGACACTTTATGGCCACCTTGTCTTGGCTACTATGTGCCACTTAGCTAAGGCACATGTGAACACTGGACACTTTACACTTTATATTTTTGGTGTGTGTGTGTGTGTGTATGTGTGTGTGTGTGTGTGTGTGTGTGTGTGTGTGTGTGTGTGTGAGAGAGAGAGAGATGCCTTGGCAATAAGTATGCAACAGCGAGCTATATATGATTATTTTATTTTATGTGTAAATATGTGTGTTATGTCTTGTGGACAATGTCTTTATGTCTTTATTTATGTGTGTATGCTACTTGACACCTTAATTTCCCCCTGGGATCAATAAACGATACTCTACTCTACTCTACTCTCTACTCTAGTTAACTTGGACTGTGACGCAGTAAAAATGGTTGGTGATGGGCCATTGCGGCGAGAATGTGAGGGGGAAAGCGACAATGCCGATATCAGCTTCAACAATAGTAGAGTAGAGTAGTAGAGTAACTTTATTGATCCCCAGGGGGAAATTCAGGAAATTCATCATTACTTTACCAGGAATTTAATCCAACTAACTAGGCCTTCTTTGTCCTCGTTTCTTAGCCCATATGGACTAGTGTCTACTAGGCTAAATACTGTTGGCACGTAGCCTACAGCAGACTATATAGCCTAGTGCTGCACCATGCATGTGCTCATTGGTGGGTTCACAGTTATGACACTGTCAATGCTCAGCTAGGATGAAGTGAACATCATGGACCAGCTGAGACAGGGCTGCCTGCTGAGCTGTGCTGTTAACTCATCATCCTGTCTCACATGTGTAGCCCCACCCCCCATACGCGCACACACACACACACACACACACACACACAAACACACACACACACACACAAACACACACACACTGGGCTCAATTTTAAAAAAAAGAAATTGATTACCCCTGCTGTATGTCATATCTTGATGAGAATGGTGAGCTTAATATGGTACCTTAGGGAAAATGGCGTCTTTTAAAGCCAAACCAAAATGTTTACATTAGTCGAGTGTTACACTACAGTAAAGAGAGGGGGGAGGGTGGGTAGCACCTGTAAGACATGAATAGGCTACTACTTTCACCCTTGGCCTTTGTGGGTAAATTCAAACATAGTACGCTGAAAGTGTGAATCCGCGTTTTCAGGTCGGAAGTGTAATATGCCCCCCTAATGTCTTGACAAAACCTTCCAGCCAAAGCTGTCAGCGGCCCTGCCTGTGCTCCTAGTGAAAAAGTTAACCATAGTCCTATCCTTAGCGTTATGATGCTAGAGTCTGTATAACTTAAAACCTTGACTAGATATGACCGGCCCACCACCAAGACCAGGGTGGAGTAGTGGAATAGGTTTATGCCATCAGATGATGGAACGGACACACACACATACGCACACATTCTTGCAACAGGACTATTTGCCCACTGGACAGTAAATATTTGGCACATGGTTGCTCCTTTGTTTAAGTACAAATTCACATGAAATGTATTTTTATGTGAAAAAAATATGAAATTAAATGTCATTTTACATACACAGCACAAGCAGTAGTTTGGTTTAGACTGATTTCTCAGCAACTGTTTTAGTAATTGTCATCTTTTTACTCAGGTCTCATTATTATACTAATGAATTTATGATCGAAATTGTGATTGCAAATAGAAAATCCCTTTGTGACTTGTTAAGGACTTGAAAAAAAATGAGACTTGGACTTGGACTTGACTTGGCTGGGGTACGACTTGGACTTGGACTTGACTTGGTCAGATGTGTCTTGACTTGTGACTTGACTCGGACTTGAGTGGAAAGACTCGAGACTTACTTGTGACTTGCACATTAGTGACTTGGTCACACCTCTGGTGTCTTCGCCCTGCTGTGTGTATTGCCTTGTTTACCTGTCGGCCCTGACTGTCCGACTGCTGGCTTCCCTCTCGGCTACCACTGGGGTGTCCTCGCCCTGTGTGCCTGCCTGCCTGACTGATGCATTGCCGTCTAGGCCCCTGGGACTGGTGTCGACCCTCCTGCCTGGAGCTGAGACGCCTGCGGCTGAGGTTGACAGATGTGGCCTGTGCTGCCTGCTCAGGTCTGCGTGCGAGAGCACTTACTGCCGGGCTGACTCGATTTGGCCCTCGACCTACCGTTCCGCTTGCCATGGGGGGCTGTAGATGACGCCGGCTGCTGCAGCGAGGCCAAGCAGGCACAATGGGGTGACCTCACGCTTCCTTGGAGGTATCGCGGATGTGCCCAGACTCCTTGCCCTCGGTGGTGGACAAGTTGTCGACTGACCTGGTGGAGTTGTCGGCCCTGTTTTGCCGACCTGCAGCCTCTGACACACGGTGACAGTGTTTTCACATGTGCCCTGCCTGCCAGCGACCCGGACGGTCGCACGCCGCCGCCATGGCTGTCGTCCTCCGCCGCCACAGCTGTCACCCTCTGCCGCCATCTGCCGCCATCTGCCGCCACGGCTGTCGTCCTCTGCCGCCACAGCTGTCGCACGCCGCCGCCACAGCTGTCGCCCTCTGCCGCCACAGCTGTCGCCTGCCGCCGATGCCCGCGCCATGCCCTCTGTTCGGGTGACACCGTCACAGCCCAGTTGCATTGCTCGTTGCATTGCATTGGCACTGGCCCCTTTCTGGGTTGGTTGGCCATGGGTGTTTTTCACCCAATGGCTACTTGTGAGTGCCATACCTGCTACTGCTCCAGAGTGGGTTTCTGGCCACGGGTGGCCTCCCCCCTGTGGCATGCTTGTTGATGCCACGGCTACTACAGCTGCCGCTGGGCCATACGCACCGTGCCATTCCGGTTTACATGGCTTACTCGGTTGCTTCGCATGCTTGCATACTTGCTCTCTTGCATGGCTGCATGACTTGCATGAGACCGCATGTGTGCTCCCCGCTCCTCTGCTGTTCTCTACCATTCAGCGTCCTGCGACTGTCTGTCGCTCTCCTGGATACCGCCTGCTGTCGGCTGTTTCATCCATCGGCTTCTTGTGGACGCCCGGGGCACCTCAACCGCCATGGCTGCTACAGTTGCGCGTGTTGCTCCGCTTCATGTCCCTCTGTGTAGCTTGCTTTTCCCTACCTCAAGACAGGTTCGGTCGTTCTCCTGGGTTTGGCTGACCGTGGGTGTCTCCACCAGTCAGCTCCTTGCATGCACCGTTGGCGTTTCCGCCTGTACAACTGCTGCTGCTCTGGGTGAGTGGTTTCACACCATACCCTGTTTTATGCTCTTTGGCACTCCTGCGGGACTGTCTGGAGTCTGTTGGCCTTGGCCGGCTTCACCGTGGACAGTTGTGATTGCAGTTGGTGCCTTCGCCTCTTCTGCTGTGGCTTCGGTATGCAAGTTATGCTCTGCGTCCTGTTGTCCGCTTTTGCCCACTGTCGTACGTCTGGCATGTCGTCGTCCTCCTGACCTGGTGGAGCCTGGGACTTTTTTGCCCCTTGGCTTGCGGAGTGTGCCATTGGGCTTACGCCTCTGTGACTGGTGCACATGTATGTCAACATTGCTGCCCTGGGTACAGGACCCAGGTGCTTCCTTCATTGTCCTCGACTGTGGCGCGTAGGTCGACTGCTGCATGTTGTCCCCCCGAGCTCTTGGGCTATGCGTGGACTCGCCATGGGCTGCTGAAGAGTGCCATTGGCGCCCGCACCACTGCAGCTGCGGCTGCTACTGGTATGTTGGAGCGTTACCGCTCCTTCTCCCATTGCTCTTCATGTTTCCCCACTTCATGTGTGGTATGTCTGGGGGTCAGGATGCCACTCTGACTGCTACTACTGTAAGGGAGTGACCCCACTCCGGGCTCTCCCTTCGAGTTTTCAGTGGCTTACGACTGTTCGCTCTGTTGGCCTCGCTATGGATGGTCTCACATGAGTGCTCTGGGCACCGGTAGGCGTACACGCCCCTACGACTGTGGATTCTGTATCTGGCTGGTTCAGCTTCATGCTCTGCCGTCTGCTGCAGGGGCATCACAGTTGACTTGTCATGGGCGTCTGCGCCCTGTGTCGCGCCCCTTTCCCGCTGGGCCCGACTTGTTGCCGCTTGGACTGTTTACGCGTCTCTGCTGCAGTGGCTGTACCTACTACTGGTTACCCTGCCTGTCCCGCCTCTCTATACCAATGGCCCCTCTGTGGCCTTTACTGGCGTTTGGCTGACCTTGGCACTGTGCGCGATGGGTCGGCGATCAGGCATTGTCCGGGCCTATGGCCATCTACGGCCTTGCCGGGTTTTGAACCACTTCTGACCGCCCTCCCTGCCTTGCCGGTCAGGGCGTTGGACTGGCGGGGCACACTGCCCTGGCTGCTTGGACGCGTCGCAGATGAGCTCGTCTGCGAGGACTATGATGCAGCGTTGCATACGACATGCATTGGGTTCTCGATGTCCCATGTTTTGTTGGCCTTCTCTCGGCCCCCATGGACCGTTTTGGGACGCCCCCTGTGAGAGTTCTCTTTGACTCCTGTTTGCTGGCATTCGCCTGTCTGGCCTGAGTGCCAGGGCAGAGTCACGCAGACCTTGGCCGTGGCACTGTGATTGGTATGGCTTGTGCGGCACCCTTGTCGGGGCCTTGCTGGAGGCCCGTCTGCTCTCTTCCTGAGGCCCCCATATGTCCCTTTGGTCCGTCCGCTTTGGGCAAGGCACGACGCTGCTTTTATTTCGCCCCGGCCGTGCGGCCGATGCTGCATGTGGTTTTGTTTCGCTCACGCTGTTGTTCTCGAGCGCTTTTTGCCCTGTTCTCGTCATACAGATCCCTGGCCTAATGTCTCTAGGCGTCGATTTCTGCTTATGACCTGCTCCTTCCTTGCTCTCCGCTCCTTCCAGGTGTTGGGCCTCGGCATCCCACGTTGTCCCTCTTGATCTCCGCTTGCTGAGGCCTCTTTGGGTTGGATATACCCTTCTGGCTCCTGCCAGGTCCTACTGTCGCTGACCGCTCTACATTGCATCTGGCTGCCATGTCTGCCTTCGACCCTGGAGGTGGAACTCGCGTCTGTTCCGCTCTGCCCTTGCGCCGTGGAGTCATGCCCACTGCTGCTGCCCTTGCGCGGTGCGGTCGTGCCCACTGCTGCTGCCCTGGACGGTTGGTCTGCGGTGGCAGTCCGACACTGCCTGCGACCTGTGGGCCCCCTGATGATGGCCGTACCTTGGATGAATGTGGGGACTGGCCATCCTGATTGCCCTCAGACGCTCTCTGGCCGGTCTTGCGGTCTTGTGTGGAGCGGGCGGCTCATCTGTCATGTGCCATGTATTCCGCCTTGAGTCCTTGCCCTCTCTGGGCCTGTTGCAGCAGCTGCTTTCAGGGGCCGACACTTGTCTGATGGGCATGGGAGCAACTTCCTTATGGGCGTCCAGTGCCCTGTTGTTGACCTTTTCCGTGGTTCGCCTCTTCCATTGTGGCTCCTCCCGTTTGTGGCACCGGGTGGTATGGTACCGCTACGGGGTGGCACAGGTGTCCCTGTCAACTGCTATGCTGACTGCTTACTTGCTGCCCCCTGTGGTTCTCACTCAGGGAGCTTGTGGATCCTTTGGGCCAGGTTACACTGGCTTCCATGTGGCCGTTGGTACGTGCAAGGATGTATGCAGCACGGCCTCCTCGGCATCAGGCTGCACCATTGCCTGGTTTTCTTGATGTTGCCCCACATGTTACTGTGGTGCTGGCGGTGGCTTCAGGCCGTCTCAGTAGTACTGACGACGGGTAGGCACTCCTCATGACTTTGTTGGTATTAGTCATCCAGTGCTGAAAGCACCGCCTCTGGCTGTCAGGAGGAACAAAATAGAACGAAGGTTATGTATATAACCACGGTTCTATGAGTTCCGGATGACCGCCAGAGCTTGGCAGTCACTCAGAGTGTGTTCGAGAAGATTTGCCAAGAGGTCACTTCCTGGGTTCAATTTAACCCCTGACACGGGGTCACCGGGTGACATCACTCAGGTCACGTGTTACTTTGTTGACATTAATTCTCGACCTGCTTGATCCGTAAGATGAATATTCAGTGCTGAAAGCACCGCCTCTGGCGGTCATCCGGAACTCATAGAACCACGGTTATATACATAACCTTCGTTTCATTGGCTGTTTTTTTTTTTCTTTCTTTTTTTACAATTTAAAGGTACACTGTGCAGGAAATGGTCAAAAAAGGTACTGCAACTATACTGCTCATTGAAACTGGGCTGCCTATTGCCAAATTTGATCTTTTCATGAAAGTTTACTAAGTAATAAACTAATATTTTCTAGTATGGCCCAAGTACAGTCATTTTTGCAGCTAAAAATGGCTATTTCTGGAAATTCAAAATGGCGGACCATGGAGAAGATCCCCCTTTTCATGTATGAAAAGTGCATTTTTTCCAGTCATAATAAATACTTAGAATTTGATGGTGGTGGTAAGTATTCAGGTAACATTAATGAATGTGTAACATGAATTCTGCTAAAATCCTTACACAGTGTATTAGGCATATTACATAGTTTCTAAGAAGTGATTAGCTTGGGGTTTATGGAGTAGAACAGAACACAATAGAATAGAATAGAATAGAATAGAATAGAATAGAATAGAATAGAATAGAATAGAATAGAATAGAATAGAACCGAACAGAAAAGAGCACAGAAGAATAGAAAGAGTTCTGGTGGTGTCTCGGCACACCACGTTGGCTGCAGACATGTCCCAGCTCTTAGCTCACACCAGAATACGTAGAATAGAATAGAATAGAATATAATAGAATAGAATAGAATAGAACAGAACAGAATAGAATAGAATATAGAATGTGTCCTACTTTTTGGTGGTGTCCCTGCAGACCACGTGGGCGGCGGCCATGTCCCAGCCCTTGGCACACACCAGGGCGCTGGAGGCAATGGGCACCCTCACCTCCACCACCTGCTTCTCCGTTTTCAGAGATGTGCCAAACACATTCTCCTCTTTAAAACACACACACACACACACACACACACACACACACACACACGCACGCACACATGCACACACATGCATGAACAACGCACACATACTGTACACCTTATTTAATATGAATTGTATCCAGTCTCAAATGCTTTGTATGTCTAGTACACTTGAAGAATTGACAAATAATATAAAGCCATTCTATCAAACACACACACACGGGCACACACACCCATGCACACAAATGTGCAAAGAACAGACAGGACAAGTTGACTGATTTGTCATGTACAATGTGTCCATCTCACTGCTGCACTGCTCTCCAAAGTGGGAGAACATCAATACCGTCTTGGTAGGTGTGTGTGTGTGTGTGTGTGTGTGTGTGTGTGTGTGTGTGTGTGTGTGTGTGTGTGTGTGTGTGTGTGTGTGTGTGTGTGTGTGTGTGTGTGTGTGTGTGTGTGTGTGTGTGTGTGGGTGCATCCATCTCACTGCTGCACTGCTCTCCAAAGTGGGAGAACATCCTGTCGCCGAGTCGGCAGCTGGCTGCCAGGGCCTGGCAGTGGTTGAAGAACTTCCGGCCGTTGTAGCCACACACGCTCTGGCCAGTACGCTCGCACATGTAGGGCAGCTTGCAGTGGCACACCTGATACACACAGGAAAGTATTATATGTAATATCATGTTAGTGTTAAATAATGAATAAATAAATAAATGAATAAATAAACTTGACTTAGTTTGCACCACATTTAAGCATCATTATTGTTGTTGTTGTTGTTGCTGCTGCTTGTGATGTATCAGTATAATGACATTGGTTCTACTAGTGTGTTATGTCTGCTAGACTCTATAAATATACTTGACTAGACTTCGCACCTCATCTACGCAGCGCATCCACGGCGGGCAGAAGTTCCTGCCGCAGGAGCGCTGGGTGAACTTCTTCCGCAGGCACTCCTCGGGGCCCAGGTACTCGTCAGTGAGGATGGGCCTCTCAGTGGTAATTGGAGGTAGCGTGGTTGGAGGTAGCGTGGTTGTAGGGGGGGTGGTGGTGGTGGTGATTTTTGGGTTTGGCAGGGTGTCTGGATTGGGCTGTTCATCTCCATCTGAACTAGCCTGAGAAAAAATGAATAAAATGTTAACTTTATCATTTGCATCAAAGTAACTCACACACATGGTCATACTTGAGCGATGTTAATGTTAGTCCTATTTTTTTTTTAAATATATTTTTGAAAGATTACAGAAAGGAAATTGAAGGTTTGGTAGGTTGGAGGATGGTGTAGGTTTGGTAAATTACCCAGGTCGAGAAGGAAGATTGTGTACACTCCAGGTTAACATGCAGGACAAAGACTGATTCAAGGTTATGAGTGAGGAGTTGTTTTGTTTTATTACATGGTAGTAGAACTACATTTGAACCCTTGAGGTGTACTTCAAATTGTCTATAAACCAGGGGTGTGTTTCTCGAAAGCATCGTTTCTAGCAAATTGGCAACTTGGGTAGTTGCCCATTAGAAACTGCATAGAAAACAACAAAGTGGCTAACATAATTAGCAAATATGGTTGCGAGAAAGGCTCCCCAGAGAAGAGAATGATAAAACAACAAAAAAGGATTTGGAGTGTGCAAACTCCTCACTCTAAAAATGACGCAGGTCGGACTTGAACCAGGATCCCCATGGCCATACATGTATGTCGATGATTGCCTTAGTGTGTTGCACCACAGCACCCTCAGTGGTACTTTTAAACAGATCTTAAATCCTTATTATCACAGTTTTCCTAAGTAACAAATGACAAATGGTGGCCATAACCTCATCTTCTCCATCCAGACAGTCTGGGAATCCGTCATTAAGAGCAAAGTCAGGAATACACACATCAGACTTGCAATGGAAAGCACCAGAACGACACTCTGTGGACGACAGTTAAAACACACACACACACGCACACACACACACACACACACACACACACACACACATACACATGCACATTCACAGAGACGCACGCACGCAAGCACAAACGCACGTGCACACACATACACACACGCTAACATTTAAGAAAGAAAAAAAATATTATTAATTCATAATATACATTTATGCACAAATACAGTACTGTATACAGTACCCAGCCCAGTCACACACACACACGCACACGCACACGCACACGCACACGCACACGCACACGCACACGCACACTCACACACACACACACACACACACACACACACACACACACACACACACACACACACACACATACCTTTGCAGCACATCTCGTCACTGCCGTCTCCACAGTTGTTGACTCCATCACACGTTTTACTGAGCTCCATACATCTTCCATTTGCACATTGAATATAACCCTCTTGACATCTACGAACTGAAATATTGAACACGTTATTGACATTATTGACAAGCAAGCAATCATCTTAAATGAGGGCGTGCATGTGTGTGTGTGTGTGTGTGTGTGTGTGTGTGTGTGTGTGTGTGTGTGTGTGTGTGTGCGTGTGCTTGCGTGTGTGCGTGTGTGTGTGTGTGCGTGTGCGTGTGCTTGCGTGCGTGTGCTTGCGTGCGCGCGTGTGTGTGTGTGTGTGTGTATTCAGACCTTGTGAACCTTGTTGTCCACCTGTGTAGCACTGGACTTGTGCTATGTGGCTGTTGTTTTCCAGTCTAGTTGGTTGGCCTGTTTTGCACTCAGCCAGGGAGTTTTCGTGTCCTTTACACAACACCTCAACACATACATCTGGAAGATCAGGCTGATGGAGATGGAGCATTGCATTATCATACCTTATATTGGGAGATTTTTTTGCCAACCTACAAGACAAATGTTGACAGGGTTAATTAATTAAAGTGTATATTTTGACAGTTTAATTCAACAAGTCAAGCCAAATTTACTTATATAGCACATTCCATATGGACACACATAGACGCAATGTGCTTTACGGAAATAAAAACAAGATAAAAAGAGTGGGATGCAGAAGCAGGAAATCAACTATTATAAAAACAAAACAAACACTAATCAAATAATACCTTGTCACAGATTCCATGAAGAAAATTACAAATAAAAATACAATTCATATTGTTGATCCTGCTCTCTCAGTGTTGAATTAGCACAGTAAAATTTACTCTGTGATCTCTGTCAAAAAGAAGTATAATGCAGTGTAATGCAAATACACAGTATAATATATTAAACTGTATCCATTTACAAAACCATGTTTCTAATATTCAGAAAGGTCTTTTAATTGTGGTTCACATAATATCGATGATATCCCTGTTCCCCTTTGTTTGAATTTGGTAAAGAAAAATGTGATAACGTTTAGGCCTTGTTTACACATTGTTGTGATTTCGGGACATTGTTGTGATTTTGGGACAATTGTGACATCTAGTGGCCATTGTGGACTTGTTATTCTTCTTTGGTGGGCGTGTGATCATGTTTGTTTTTGTTTTCATTGATCCATTTTGCCATGTGCTATGTCTCCGCCCCTTGTTTTTGATTCGCTACCCCTGCCACCTGAAGCCCATCTCTGCCTGTCTGATTGCAAGTTTGTTTGGTATTACCAAAGAAACTCAAGAGAAAGAACAATCTCTTGGTGGGGAATGCATTGGCCACGGTGTAGTACGGGGGCGTTGCCTGAGGACACGAGTGGATGGAAAATTAACTCCCTTGCGTGGTCATTGGTCAGTGGGTGCGATGGATGCCATTTTCGTACTCCCTTGCACATGGTCAGTGGGGGCGACACCATGATGGATAATTTGTGGCCAAGTAACGGCAGCTGTTGGTCAGCAGTAATTGCTGGGGGTAATTAAGGACAGCTGACAGACATTTACGCTGTCCTATGACCTGTTCCACAGTGAATAACATTTCCGTACTCCCCTCGCCATCATTTCCTACTACGCTGTTATGACGTGAGTAAGCCCTCTTGTCTCAGGCCTCTTTGGTATTACTACCTACCTGTTCCTTTGTTCTACATTGAGTCTTTGCAGTGCTGCTTTGGTGAGTGACTGTTCAATCCTTGTTTAAAACTTTTTGCTCTGTGGAATATTTTGCTCGGGACTATTTTTGATTTGAAGAGCTTTTGCTTGAGGAGAATTACTTTAAAGAGACACTATACTGAAGATATCTTTTGTTTAGGGATTATTGGAATTTTGGATTACCTGGACTTTGTGAACTTGCCATTTGGATCTTGGAACTTTATTTTTATTTTTATTTTTTGCCCTTCATTATTGGACTTTTTCGTTGTGGAGCTTTACCTTTGAAAATCGTGGATTATGAATCTTCTGTGCTTTTGAACTTCATTAAAACCCCTGAACCTTTCGTTACATCTGCATCTGAGTCCAGTTCTTAGATTAGTTGGGTATCAAACCCGGATTTTTCTTCACCGTTGTAACACACATAACACATTGCGTCAGACACCCAGCGGGAACTACAAGTGCAATAACTGCATTCAATGCAATTTTACCCACAAGACAAAATCTTTTAACCACCCGCGCACAGGCAAAGAATTTAAAATTCGTGGCACTATTACCTGCAACACAAATATTGTTCTCTATATGTTGCGATGCCCATGTGGGCTAGCCTACATTGGCAAAACTACAAGACCCCTTAAAACCCGTATTGCAGAACATAGGTCCACAATTCGCAATCATGACAGCAAAAGCCCTGTGGCGCTACATTTTACACAATCATCCCACACAGTAGCCTCCATAAGATATATTGGCATTGAGCGCATCAGACCCCCCAGCCGTGGTGGGGATATCAATTCCCTGCTACTAAAAAGAGAGGCCTACTGGCCTACTTGGGGCCTCGACACACTGGCCCCAAGAGGACTCAACGAAGAATTCGATCTGAGACCTTTTTTGTAATTTTTGCAATGTGGTGCTGCCTGGTGGGACTGTGTTCTGTGTTGTCAGTGTCTTGCTATACTTAAATGTTTTTTGCTAGTGATGTGTATATAATGTATTGAGACTTCCACTTCCTCTTCTGTGTCTACTATTAAGGCTATGTGCAAGACGATTATATGGAGCCCCCATCTGATGTATCCCTAAATGTGGTCATGTATTCTTGGTTTTTCTCTGAATTTTCCTATGTAATTGTATATATTGTAAATATTGCACTGCCTCAAGGGGTTAATATTGCACACGTCACTTTATCCAGGTGATTGATGTCAATGGGGATCACCTGGGTGGGGGTGGAACCACCTGTGGGATCATGGGTAAACAGGGTGTTCGATGTATTTGTATTGTCTGATGAAGGGCATGCTGCCCGAAATGTCACATTAAAAAAAGCAACGGGAGCTTGGTGTCGCGGACTTTTCTTTCAGTTTTTTCATGGGTCCAGGACAAAGCCATCTGAAAGGGCCCCCCATCAACACATACAATGTAATGCGCACCCAATGTTGGGCTCTCTTTGGGCCTGGGACAACTGACCCCCTTGTCCCCACTCTGTCAGCTTGCCTGACTGTACTTACTTATTGTTTTTGTGAAGACACACAATGTGAGCAGCAGCGATGTTCATCTTGTCATTCTTACACACCAGGGCACGAGTTCCAGTGTTGGGCAGTGTCAACTCAATAATCTGCTTATCTGTCTTCAGAAGCAGAGATGTGCTGAAAACATTGTCTGCTACACACACACACACACACACACACACACAGAGTGAGTGAGTGAGAGAGAGAGAGAGAGAGAGAGAGAGAGAGAGAGAGTGAGAGAGAGAGAGAGAGAGAGAACACATAAACACACCATTTCAGAATATGTAGCTGCCATCGAAGTCAGAATAAATAAATAAATATATAAATAATAGATAAATAAATATTAGGCTAAAAATATAGAGTTTATGAATATATACAATTCTAGTAATAAAAGTTTAATATTAAAAGCATAATTTCATATATTTTCATGTATATTGGTTGTTCTGATATGGGGGAACATATCTTAATTAAGGGGGGAACCAAAGTTTGCTGCCGCGGGTTGACGGGGTGTTACTTTGAGAGATGCTACCTGTTGATCAGAAGATTCTGGACCAAGCTAGGCCTACTAGCAGGCAGACACCTCGCGGTTCCCTCTGTCTAAGAACCAGCGGTGATAAAAGAAGACTGAATAAAGTGCTTAATTTATAAAGGACTGAAGAAGATAACCTAATTGTCTCTCAAGGGAAAGCGGCCAATGAGGTATATTTTTGGTGTTTTTGTAACTGTAATGTTCGTTTGACTGAAGATATGTAATGTGAAAGATTCATGTCGAGTCATGCCTGTATGGTCGTGTTGTTTCTTTGATGTTTCTTTCGACGGAAATAATGTAGGCCTATTTTATTTGCTTTTTGTCTGTATGTCTTAACAGTTCTCACGGCATCCGTGGCATCACTGAAGCTTTTATGTCATTAAAGCCCGTAACTTTAAGAGCGACTTGGTTTCGTGATTTCTACTTGAGAGGGAATTACGGTGAGAACTCAGCCACCGCGGCACGAGGGGAGAGCGTGACCAGCAGCCAGCAAGGAGCCTGCACGAGCACCTCGTCTCTCGTCGTCGGAGCTGTGAAGATGTTAGCGGTTTCGGAGGAGCCACTCGTCGAAGGACAGTATGCAACCTGCCGGTAACATAAGTCAGTCGTGTGGTAATGACAACGCGAAGCACATTTGAGTCAAGTTGAATGTGAAGACGTGGAGTTGCCTCTACAACTGCTAAAAGGACTTTTTGAGTTTGAAGATTCACTCGGACTGTTTGCACTCGTCATAAGGATAGTGAAGGACTTGTATATTTCATTGCTTGAAAGTTTGAAGTGTGATTGTGGTTTAATGTGATAACCTTTCTGATTATTCTAAATCGTTGTTGCCTTTGATATTTGAATGTTTACAGGTTAAGTGTTAAGCACCACTAAGGAAATTTGAGAAGTATTTTAGTTTAACCCTCTAGCTACCATAACGGCCGTGAACGTCCGGCTGGATCTGTACCAGAACGGCCGCGGCCGGCCGGAATATTTTATTAGGGGCCAAGCAGCGAAGCTGGCGAAGGCCCCTATAGAGTTAGTAGGTTTTCTTCATTATTATTATTCTCTAGTCACCATTCTTCTCCCTCTGCAAGTCTATGGCAGCCCATAGAACCGTAGGCAGGAAAATGCTGTAAATTGGCACACACATTCTGGGCAGTCTCAGCATTACCCACAGTGATTCATAGGTCCCCAGTCCCAACGCTCTAGCGCCACCAGCAGGTCAAAGTTGCAGGTACATTTCTGCTTGTAACTTTTGAACCGCTTGGCCAATTTTCATAAACTTGGTATCCCTGGAATCCTTGAGTCAAGACGAATCCAACGCACCCTATGACGTCATTTTCCGCCAGGATAGTTTTCCCGCCATTTTGAATTTTGTAAAATTCAATAAAAATGTTAATTTTCCTGCAATTTTTGACCAATTCACCCGAAACTCGGTATATAGTATCTCTGGACTGAGCTACACATGGGGTCTTCAGGAATATTGGATATCTTTTATCGTTTAGCCGTGAGAGCCAATCAAAATTGTCATAAACGTGGCGAAACAGGAAGTGAGGTCATATCTCAGCAACTGTTTGTCGAATCAGGCTGGGATTTTGTACACACATAGTAGTCCATCCCATGACCTACCACAACAAAAATCAGATCCCCAGCTCAAACTCTGTAGCGCCACCAGCAGGTCAAAATTTTAGCTACATTTTTGCCTGTAGCTTTTGAACCGTACTCCCAATTTTCAAAATATTGGTACACAGGTCATCTTCACACTATGCTGCACCCAGGTATGGATTTTCGTAACGATTGGAAAAACTATCAGCTCTCAGCAGCCATTCAAAATTGTGGAAAGAATGGAGGGATTTTTTCTCATCTCTCTGTCTCCTCTGCTCCCCTTGCGCACGTTCACTGACACCATTCTCGGCAGGGGGTCAAGCCCCACTGCCCCAGCCCCTACACACCACCCCCCACCCCCTCCTCACACACACACAGACAGACAGAGGGAGAGGGAGAGGGAGAGGGGAGAGGGAGGGGGGAGAGGGAGAGGGAGAGGGAGAGGGAGAGGGACAGGGAGGGAAGAAGGGAGGGAGGGAGGGAGAGGGAGGGGGGAGAGGAAAGAATTTTGAACACCTCTTGTCGTTTGCCGGTGACAGCCAATCAAAATTGTCAGAAAGGTGGCATAACAGGAAGTGAGGTCATATTGCAGCAACCGTTAGTCAATTTCTGTTAGGATTTTTTGCACACATTCTAGTCCATCCCATGACCTCCCACAAAAAATCCAGACCCCAAGCTCTCTAGCGCCACCAACAGGTAACAGGAAGTGAGCTCATATCTCGGCAGCTCTTCAACGGATTCAAACTAAACTTGGTTTACGTGATCACACTCCCCTCCAAGGACTGCACACCAACATTGGCGAGATTTGGACCAAAGGGGGCGCTGCAGTTCCTTCTGTTTCCGTGGCGACTCTGGCAAGTTTACTGCTTGGCCCCGCATTGCTGCTTGCAGCTATATTTAAATTTTATTTACGGCTGAACGTCCGTCATCATGCAGTTTTTCCAGCTTTCAAACACTTTAGCTCAATATTACAGACCCTCCTCAATATACTTTCAGTATAAAAACTATATGTTTATATTATATTATTTTTCAGTATTTTAGATTTTATTTCGAGAAGCGCCGCTTTATGCGATTTGGCAATCTGCCGTCAATTCAAATGACGGCCGTCCGAGATTGGATGGCTACAAACACAACCATTCTGTTTCTACAACCAATATACACTAAATATGAAAACTTCCAACCCTCTTCGATCTATTTTCATGGCCAACAGCACATGTTTATGACTATTTAGGCTATTTTTAGATCATGTTGTTTTATTAGGCTTATGAGATGGTGTTCAGCTGTGATGAGTTCTGCCATGGTCCTAAATAGCAAACACAACTGTCCAGCCGATGTCTACACGCTACATATTAAAAATGTAAACTGTCTTCGGTGTGTTTTCAGAGTCAAACCATATGTTGGTATCCAACTATCTTAGTTTCCTGGAACAGCTCTGCGTAACAGGCGCATGAAGGAAGCGCAGCATGATAGGCTACTCATTTTGCGTGTCAGCTTTGGCAAAGCAGTCAAGGACTGTTACTACTCCACGATGTCCTTCATAAAAATGTGCGTGAAGACGTTGAGTTGAATGCTAACTTCCAATAATAGCCTACCAACGTGGTGTTTGTAGCACTTAAATTCCGTGTTAGTCGGTGATGCCTGGCGCGTCTTACTTGTGCCAAATTGGGAGGAAACTTCCTTAGAGCTCCATTCATGTCCTGTCTGCTATCGCGGACACTTCTACGGTTATCCTTACATGTCTTTGGCATGGTTTAGTTCAAACATTATTAGCTAGTGTAGTCCATTACAGTTATACCGCTTGAAACCGCTTGAAAACAGGACTTTGGGGTGAACGACATTTGTTGTCGTCACATGTTCATTGTTCAACTTTGACCCTGGATGGATGGATGGATGGATAGACGGAAGGATAGATAGATAGATGGATAGAGAGATCGATAGATAGATAGATAGGCCTAAATATATAGATATATGGATAGATGGGCCTAGATAATATCGGATTTTATCACATGTTTATCATTTAATCCACATCAAAGGCACTCTATGGGAATACTGAACAATTAATTATCCATAAATGATATACCATTTGAAAGTGTGTTTTCTCTACTTTAATATGAAAGTAACTTGTAATTGACACTTTTCATTTCTTTTCAAGTTATTTGACATTATTTAAAATATGACCAAAATGTAAATTTTTCCTTAGAATTCCTGGTAGAATTCCGACCTATTCAAAAAAAATTCTGGTAGCTAGAGGGTTAAAGGAGTAGGCCTACTGTGGTATTTGCCTATTTTCAGTGATTCTAAGTGTAAAGGGTGCTCTCATTTAATATTTATCTGACATAAACCTAGTGTAAATCTAGTGTATCTTGCCATATAGAGCATTTAACCCTTATGTTGTGTTCGGGTCATTTTTGACCCGTTTTCAAGTTTTAGTGTGGAAAAAACACACTTTCCTTTATTTTCTTGGAATAAGGCTTCATCTAATCCTCAGTCACAATCATTTCAACACAAAAAAAAAATGTTTTATCATTTTAGTAAATTTTAAAGGTCCAAAAAAAAAAAAGTTACATCTGTGGTGTTCGGGGGTCAAAATTGACCCGGTATAGATTTTTGGTTGTTTTATGCATTTCTGAAAAGCAGTTGGTTGCCCTTTGTCTTCAGTTTGGTGATTTATGGTGAGGAAAATATATTTCTTGCCTGAACTTTTTTTTTTGCCAGCTTTTTGATATTACAAATCCAATATGGCCGCCGGACAGTCCCATACACTACAATATGTCATATCTCCTGTTGTGAAAGGAGTACAGATGTATTTCTGGTGTCTACTCATATGTTTTCATGGTCAGGGAATCCATTTCTGCATTATATAATGAGATTTTTTGCACATTTGTTTGCAAAATACATTTTTGCACATTATTTTTTCTAAAAATCGTATCAAAAATTCATAATGGCACCCAAACATGTAGAACTGGTCTTATACTTTCCATAAAGTTGATGTGGCAATGACATAATGGTCCATGTTCATGGCATAGGGGATTCAGATGAATAGTGTGACTTTTTTCATGTTCATTGAGGTGTTCATTTCCAATACCTTTGCATTAGATTGGCGGAATAGCTGTGACTCTGACAGAATTGTTATTTTGTATATTTACCACACTAAAATCATATAAATATTGAAAAACACCAAGTCAACATATTTAAACATTAATTTTATGCACTGAAAAACTAATTCAGTTGACATTTGGTCTTTATCCTGCTATAAATCTCTTTGGGTTGGTTTGGACCCGAACACCACAAATGTCACTATTCATGATATTTTTTAATATTAGAGAAAAACTAATAAAATAAATTTGGGGATTGTTGTACTCTCATATCAGCTGTAATACATGGACAACATAATCACTAATTGTATCACTTTGGGAGGTATTAATAGTGAATTTATGCAGATTTTGATAGTTTTGGTCATCAAAAACGATTTGCATAATGTAAAATAAAAGATCTTTAAAGTCAAAAAGATAAATACATCAAGTCATATTTCCATGGATATGAATACATACCAAGTTAGCCATGAGATGAAAAACAATATTTGATGATAACTAGGTTGTGTTTTTAGGTATTTTATGGTATTATATTTTATGGAGTTTTGTTATCACGGGTCAAAAATGACCCGAACACCACAGGTGTATGCAGCTTATGAACACAACACAAGGGTTAAGCTATCACTTGACATTCAAGTTGATCTAACTGCAATATCATTACCTCATTTATTACTTGCCTATAGTTATTGGTTTATTACTACATTATTGATACTTGACATTATTGGTATTTTTATGTTTTAATTTCACTTAATAGCCTTTACAAATAGGACACTAAAGGTTTAACTGATATAACATAGTTTCAAGAGGTGAAACTTACTTCATTTCTAAGTCAATTAATACAAGCTAATTATCAATAGGTTCCTCAGTTTATTTCTTAAACTCAGTTTAATTCGTAATATGCCAAAATGGCTGATAAGGACATTGCAAGTGAAATGCTAGGCTCAGGAGTTACTCATGAAGAAGAAGAGGAGTCTGTTCATGATGAACCCTTAGAAGAAAATCCTGCCAAGGAAACGGAAGTTAATGCAGACACTGGTGTGACTGAAGATAAGAGGGCAAGAAAACTTACTGAAAAGGGTCAGGAGCTACATAATGAAAAGTTAAAGAAACTTCAACGTAACTTCGACGAAACATATGAGAAATGGAAAATACTTGCCAAAGAGGCTAAAAAGGCACTCTCCTTACCCAAGTCAGCAGAAGTTCTACATGAACACCAACTGCAAGTTCATACTGCTGATCTCGAAGTAAAGGAACGCTATGAGGATATTCGCAAACCCAGTGCCCCGGACGCAGACACCAGACTTCGGGTCGACACCTGTGATGCTGTATCAAAGCAACTCATTGAACGGTTACATGTTCTCCAGGATGAAGACACAGAGAAGCATTTACCCTCTGTACAAGCACCATGGGGTGACACTGGTTCCGTGTTTTCACTTAAAGAAGACCAAGTGTCCATGTTTAGCCGCACAGCCTCTGGACGTGCTTCAAGATGCTCAGTCACGTCCTCCACAAGGAAGCAGGAGGCAGAAGCAGAGTTTACTGCTACCCAAGCTACCTTGAAGGCTCTAGCAGAAATGGAAGAGCAAGAGAAGGAGCTTGAAAGGCTTGAGGCTGAAAACAGGAGGCAGCTAGCGCAGCAAAAGGCAGATAATGCTGAAAGGCAAGCACAAGAAGAGGCAAGGTGGGCAGAAAATGCTAAAAGACAGGCGCAGCAAGAAGCAGAAGATGCTAAAAGAAATGCGCAGCAATAAGCAGAAAATGCTGAAAGACACAAGTTACTGGATGAGAAGCGCATACAGTTAGAGCGTTTGGAGGCAACTAAAAGAATGAATGCTGCTAAGGCAAGACTGCAAGTCTATGAACAAGACGTAGGCTCAGATGAAGAAATATCAGATCTTCTTCATAGCCTGTCAGCGCCTCAACCTAAAGCTAAAGCCCCTCCAAAGTACAGCATGCCTTCACAGCCTGCAAGTAGGCCCCCTACCCCGAGCCATGAAGCCCCAAGGCCTACTCCTCAAGTTGCTCGCTCCACTTCTCATGATAACAGCATAACAATGCTTGCTGAAGCGATAGCAGAGTCTATAAACACAAGCCGTCTTCCAGTGCCAGAGCCGCCGATGTTTAGCGGAGACCCAATGAGATACAAGGACTGGAAAATGTCATTCCTAACCCTTATAGGCCGGAAGAACATTCCCGTAAATGAAAAGATTTACTATCTCCGCAAGTATGTCACCGGTGCTGCAAAGAAAGCAATCGAAAGCTATTTCCTGGTAGGCACTGAGAAAGCCTATGATTCAGCATGGGAAATATTAGAAGAGAGATACGGCAATTCCTTTGTGGTCGCTAAAGCTTTCCGTGACCAGCTGAATTCATGGAATAAGATTGGACCCAAAGACAGCGTTGAGCTGAGAGAATTTGCAGACTTCCTGCGTAGCTGTCAAGAAGCCATGAGTCAAGTTAAGAGTCTTCTAGTCCTAAACGACTGCAGTGAAAATCAAAGAATTCTCAGTAAGCTCCCTGACTGGCTCACTGCCAGGTGGAACAGAAAGGTAATGGACTATGAAGAAGAAAACCATGACTTTCCGTTCCACACCTTTGTTGAGTTTGTGTCCAGAGAAGCTAAGATAGCTTGTAATCCAATGACTTCGCTTCATGCTCTGAAGAGTGGTGATGCTGAAAGAGCAAAGCCGTCTAAGGTCCGCAATGTTGGCGTGAAGGTGCTAGCAAGTGCATCTGAAGAGAGACCAGATGTTGAAGGACAAAAGGGCGATGCTAAAGGATGCATGTTTTGTGAGAAGACAAACCATGGTATTCAGACATGTCGGAAGTTGATGGAGAAGCCTGTCAAAGAGCGTGTCAAGTATGTGCAGACAAAGAAGTTATGTTTTGCATGTCTAAGGCCAGGACACCACTCAAAGAGCTGTGAGAAGAAAAGTGTTTGCAACGTGTGCAAGGGGAGGCATCCCACATGTTTGCATGAAGACCGTGCCAAGACGGATGAAAAGGTCCAAGATGGACAACGAGAAAGTGGAAAACCCTCAAAGGGAAAGGAAAAGTCTAAAGAGTCCACAGAGTCCACTACTACTGAAGTAGCAAGCACAGCTATGTCCAACCAAGTCATGCACAATGGGAACAGCACATATGCGTCCACAATAGTGCCAGTTTGGCTGTCAACAACAAGAAACCCAGATGTGGAAATTCTGGTATACGCTCTTCTGGACAGCCAGAGTGATGGCACATTCATCCTGCAAGAAAGGGCAGAGGCTCTAGATGCACAGATGGAGCCTGTGCAATTAAAGTTATCCACACTAGCGTCCAAACAGACTGTAATTCCAAGTCACAAGTTAGTTGGGTTGCAGGTCAGAGGGTTTTACTCCGTCAAGAAAATCCCTCTTCCCGTGACTTATTCGCGAGACTTCATCCCTGCTAGTTTAAGTCACATTCCCACACCCAAGACAGCAAGAGCATGGTCTCACTTAGAGCACATTGCTGAAGAGATCGCTCCACTGATAGATTGCAACGTCGGCCTGCTCATAGGGTACAACTGTTCCCAAGCCCTGTTGCCGAGAGAAATTGTATCAGGCAAGGATGACGAGCCGTTCGCAATAAGGTCGGATCTTGGCTGGAGCATCGTTGGCTGCGTCAATCCCTGTGTTGACGATGAAGACGCCATCGGAATCAGCCACAGAATCATTGTGAAGCAAGTCACACCAAGTCTGCAGTCACAAAGTGACCTAACAAGTCAAGTTCAGTACATATGCAGAACTCAGGTCAAAGAAGTCATTGTTCCGACGGATGTACTGAAAGTACTTGAATCCGACTTCAGTGAGAGAACCGTGGAAGAGGCTCATTTCTCTCAAGATGACCTTCGCTTCATCACGAAAATGGAGGAGGGTATAAAGACACTAGCGAATGGACAGCGCGAAATGCCAATGCCATTTAAAGAAGACAAACAGCATCTGCCCAACAACCCCAAGTGTGCAGATTCGTCTAGAGGTCAAGACCTGCCTCTGGGTGAACCCCAAATGGAGAGAGCGTGAGGCGTGAAATGGTGCGTCACATCAGACCACTTCAACTTCAGAGTGGTGGTGGACGAGCACCCACTTTCTAGAAGAGGAGTGTTGTGGACTGTGGCCTCCATCGATAATCCGCTGCCTGACGATCTGAGACCACGGTGGGAGTCCTGGCTCCTGGACTTCAAGAACCTGGCAGATGTCAAGATACAGCGAGGTTATCTCCCATCAGAGTTATCTCTCACCTACGCTGAGGCTACCATCATCAGTCTTGTTCAGAGAGAAGCCTTCGTGGAAGAAATCCAAGCACTTCAATGTGGGAACGAACTTGTTAGGATCAATAAGCTACAAAAACTGAACCCTTTCCTTGACGAACAGGGAATCCTCAGGGTGGGAGGTCGGCTGACTCATGCTGATTTGCACCATCACATCAAGCATCCAGCTGTCCTACCTGCCAAAGATGACACTGCCCCAAGAACAGAGTGGAAGTTTCCCAAGGTCACAAAGGTCTATCCTGCAGAAGATGGTTGCGTAAGGAAGCTGCAACTGCTGATCAGTGACTTGACCTTGGATAAGGAAGGGAAACGTATTGGAAAGCCAGTCTACTTGGAGAGACCCATCCATAAGACGGTGACCCTGATTGAAGCCGGGTGATGCAGCCACATTTTTCTTGCAATGTGTCATCATCCAGTGCTAACTTAGTTTGTAGAGTTTGAGTGAAATCACAAGTGATTTGGTGGGAGTGTAGCTGCCATCGAAGTCAGAATAAATAAATAAATAAATACATAATAGATAAATAAATATTAGGTTAAAATATAGAGTTTATAAATATATACATTTCTAGTAATACAAGTTTAATATTAAAAGCATAATTCCATATATTTTCATGTATATTGGTTGTTCTGATATGGGGGAACATATCTTAATTAAGGGGGGAACCAAAGTTTGCTGCTGCGGGTTGACGGGGTGTTACTTTGAGAGATGCTACCTGTTGATCAGAAGATTCTGGACCAAGCTACTAGCAGGCAGACACCTCGCGGTTTCCTCTGTCTAAGAACCAGCGGTGATAAAAGAAGACTGAATAAAGTGCTTAATTTATAAAGGACTGAAGAAGATAACCTAATTGTCTCTCAAGGGAAAGCGGCCAATGAGGTATATTTTTGGTGTTTTTGTAACTGTAATGTTACAAAGGTAAAGATATGTAATGTGAAAGATTCATGTCGAGTCATGCCTGTATGGTCGCATTGTTTCTTTGATGTTTCTTTCGACGGAAATAATGTATTTTATTTGCTTTTTGCCGTGGCATTACTGAAGCTTTTATGTCATTAAAGCCCGTAACTTTAAGAGCGACTTGGTTTCGTGATTTCGACTTGAGAGGGAATTACAGAATAGTATACCCAGAATAGGTTCATATTGTGTGTATAAAGTGTATGCGTCTTACCACTACAGTTAGCTCCATTGTGTGAAAAGTGAACACCTTCCGCATTATTGCAGCTATGAGCCATTAAATGGCATGCACTGTCATACTGCTTTCCATCACTTCCACAGACCGTCTGGTTGTCGCCAGCGTCGGGGCACTGATCACTTGGCATACACTCGCACTTGCCCTTCACACAGCGCCGCCCAGGAGGACAGTTGATCTTACTGCAGGACAGCCGTGTGTACTTCTGGCCCAGACACTCCTGGGAGCTCACGTAGGCAGCAGCAACAACCTCAACAGTACCACCAGGGGCAGGGGCAGAAGGGGCATTGCGGTTTGGAGGGTTTGCAGCTGAGCTGGGCTTTTTCCCTGATCCTCTGGGGCTACCTGATGATACCTGGGGTTTGGGTTTCAAAAGAGAAAATGAGCTTTGACCTCTGAATGCCATTGTCAGGTCAAACTCAAGGTCACTGGATATATCATCATCTGTTTTTAAAGTTCTGTCTAATAGGCTCACAGTAATTGACGTAAATATATGTGAGACTGGAGATATAATCATCATTGTACGATTCAAAATGTTTGATCAACTTAGTTGGTGCGTGTCGTGGCACACACCCAAAACAAACAAACAAACAAACATATAACAGTGGCAGTAAGCATTCTTTCACCCTTCTAGGGATATGGTGTTAGCCTACTGGTAAGCCTTGGTCAAAAGGCTAGAATAGAATAGAATAGAATAGAATAGAATAGAATAGACTTTATTGTCATGACAGCATGAAAATTGCCTTTGGTCTCACATCTTCATCTATCTTCATCATTAGATGTCATTCAGGTTGCCCTGACACTTCGTTTGTAGCCAAATGAGGTCCCTGGCATTCAAAATGAGGCATCTTGTTACTTTTAGCACGTGTGAATGTTAACACTTTATTTTATTGGTTAGCCACTATGTTAGCCACGAATACATGTAGGGTGACCAGACGTCCATCTTTTCAGTGCCTTGTCCGGCGTATGGCACAGCATTAAGCCGGACAAAGATGCAAAAATGGGAGGGGGGAGTGGGGGGGCGACTGAAGAGGGAGTGGGGGGCGACTGAAGAGGTGGGCTGAGTCACTGTAGAAAACGACTTGAGAAGAGTTAATTGGTATCAAAAGCTGACAGCTCACGGACAACATGTACCATAGGTCTTTGATAGCCTTACCCATAGGAGAAACGTCTATATAAAACATTTTAAAGTAGTAGAAAGTGCAGGGAGATGTAAGGATGGGATTCAAACATGCAACTCTGTGATCTGCAGTCCAACTTCCTAACCATTACACCACAGCTGTCCACAAGTGTTCATGTTGTTTTGGGTAACAACAAACCCACAATTAACCATGCTTGTTTAGCATGGTTTGTGAAAACCATGAATAACCATAAACCATGGTTAGTTTCCATAGTAAAACGATGGTAAGTAACAAAACATTTTTTTCGTGGTTACCAAAAAATACCATAAGCCATAGTAATACCATGGTTGATTCAGAGTAGGCCTACTTACAGTAGAGTAACCATGACATACCATGGTAGAACCATGGTTACCACATAAAAACCATGGTCAATTTTTTTAAGATTTGGAGATATTTATTGTAAAAGCCTGATGAATTCACTGTTTCCTCATGAAAGTAGCTGACTACTTTTCCCATCTGTTCGGTCAGTTACAGTAAAGGGTAATTTAAAGTATAATCACGAGTAGGCCTAGGGCTGGGTAAAATAATCGATTCAATCGATAATCGATCAATATAATCTAAAATTCACATAATCGATTCTCAGGGCACAAAATCGATTTTTTTGGTTCTTTTTCTTTTTGTTCTTTTTGTTTAATTTAGGTCTATGGAAAATACCCAGTAGGTATTGGTCAATTAGGCCTAGGCCTTTCTTATTACAAATTAGCAATCTGTTAACCCTCTAGCTACCATAACGGCCGTAAACGTCCGGCTGGATCTGTACCATAACGGCCGCGGCCGGCCGGAATATTTTAATATGAAAATACGGCTGAACGGCCGTCATCATGCAGTTTTTCCAGCTTTCAAACACTTTAGCTCAATATTACAGACCCTCCTCGATATACTTTCAGTATAAAAACTATATGTTTATATTATTTTATTTTTCAGTATTTTAGATTTTATTTCGAGATGCGCCGCTTATGCGATTTGGCAATCTGCCGTCAATTCAAATGACGGCCGTCCGAGATTGAATGGCTACAAACACAACCATTCTGTTTCTACAACCATTATACACTAAATATGAAAACTTCCAACCCTCTTCAATCTATTTTCATGGTCAAGAGCACATTTGTATGACTATTTAGGCTTTTTTAGATCTTTTATTAGGCTTATGAGATGGTGTTCAACTGTGATGGGTTCTGCCATGGTCCTAAATAGCAAACACAACTGTCCAGCCGATGTCTACACGCTACATAGTAAAAATGTAAACTGTCTTCGTTGTGTTTTCAGAGTCAAACCATATGTTGGTATCCAATTACCGTATTTTTCGGACTACAAGTTGCACTTTTTTTCATGGTTTGGCTGGACATGCGACATATACTCAGGTGCGACATATATAGGCCTATGTTTTTTTCTCCACCGGAGAGCACTATGTGCGCAACTAGGCCTATGTTGTGTTGCCTAATAGGCCTACCACTGATAGAAAAAATGTTACAACTTACCACAACAAAAAATAGCATTTACAATAACGACTGAATAGAAATATACCTACCAAAATGTTGTGTCTTGCACTTACCTTTATCCTACCTGCAGATGGCGCCACCGCGCATCTATAAATAGATTGCCTGTAACTGAATTCGAAGAGTTGGAATAAATGAAGTGTACTGTACAGTCCGTGTCTGTCATGCCTGCGTGCTGATGTTACTTACTTACCTGCTACCTACGATACCACATTTTGGCGACGAGGATGTCTGTAACCGTACCCCTACCTGCTCCGTTCCTGCCTTTTCCTGGGGAGCCGGCAATCGCATTGCCGACTTGGATGAAAATGTTCGACAATTACATGCTAGTCATCGCGGCTACGGGGGACTCCTGGCCAGAAGCTAGGAAGCGCGCCGTCCTTCTACATGCACTTGGGACTGAGGGACAACGTGTCTTCTACTCATTGCCGAATACAGGTAGTACCTACAAATCTGCCCTGGAGGCTTTGAATAAACACTTTGTGCCCAAAGTCAATGTGATTGCGGAACGTCACAAATTCCGCCAGAGAGCACAGCGACCCGATGAGTCGATTAATGAGTATGTAGCCGCCCTGCGAGAGCTAGCATCCCAATGTGAATTCCGTGTCATGGAAGACCAAATGCTACGTGATCAGTTTATCGAGCGAGTTGCTAACACTCGCATCAGAGACAGACTTTTAATAGAATCGGACTTGACGTTTGAGAAGGCAATTACTTTTGCGGTACAAATTGAAAGTGGATTGAAGAATGCTTCTGTACTGTTGGACCACAGTGCTACACATGCTAATGCTAGCACCCCTGCATCGCTGACGGTTGGAGCCATACACAGGCAGCCTCAAAACGACCGCGAAAAGAACAAAGGAACTTTTGGCGCGAATGCTGCTGCTGCTGCTACTGCTATCCAGCCGCGGGCAGATGGCCGCTCCTGCTACCGCTGCGGTTCTGCCAGTCACCTTGCAAATGACCGTTCATGCCCTGCTGTCCACTCCACCTGCAATGCATGCGGGAAAGTGGGACATTTTTCGAGGGTGTGCCGGTCTGAACAACAACACCACGTTCGGCAAGTGATTATGAATGACATTACAGTGCTTTACGTGACCGATACTGCTGCTGCCCGAGACAAGATTGTGTGCACTGTGCAGGTTGACACAGAGGGACATTCGCATGCTGTGCAGCTGAGTGTGGAAACAGGCTCGTCAGTGTCCATCATCCCTGAGCCCCTGTACCGCACCTACTTCCCCACCTGCAAACTTCTGCCGCCTACTGTGAACCTGCTCACATACTCCAGAGACAGAATTCCTGTGACAGGCTGCATGGAAGCCACTGTCACACACGATGGCCGATCTACCACAGGCACATTCGTAGTGGTGAAGTCAGGCATGGCTTTGCTTGGACTTGATCTAGTGGCTGCACTCAACATGCGCATCAAGGGCGCAAAAGTCATCACCACTCATCCTGGGGGCTCTCCTGCTGCTTCACCTACACCTCCTGCTGCTGCAACACGTCCACCTGCTGCTACACATCCACCTGCTTCACCTGAGAGACAACTGCTGCTGCCTGCTACTGAGGATGCTGACCTGGAACCACACATCGTGGCTACCGTCTTCCAGGACTGCTTACCTGTCTGCTTGCCTACCATGCCCGAGTCCACTGCTGCATGCAACCCCTGCCAGTACAACGACAAGACGGTGAGAACTGCAACTGCACCGCATACACCTGCGGAGTTACCTGCTGGACCATGGGAAAAGGTGGCCATTGCCATCACAGGCCCCTTTGAACATGCCCCATGGGACTGTCGCTATGCCATCACCCTCACTGACACCTACAGTAAGTGGCCAGAAGTAGCACTCACCTCCTCAGTCACCACAGAGGTGATTACACGCTTCCTAGCCACAGTCTTCAGTCGTGAAGGAAACCCTACCTGCCTGGTCTCCGACAACAGCTGCCAGCTCACATCCCGTGAGTTTATCAACTTCCTGAGAGAGAGAGACATCATACATCTCCGCTCCAGTGTCGAGGACGAGGCCATCGGGAGATTCAACCGAGGGCTGAAGGAATGCCTACAGACTGCAGACGGACTACACAAGCCCTGGAAACAAGCTGCGACAGAATTCCTGCACACCTACAGAGCCACTCCACACGGCACTACAAGAACTACACCATTCGAGCTGCTGCGGCAAAGGAAAATGCGCTCTAGGCTCAACACTTCACACTACACTGCACCACACTCACAAGTCATTCGGAGGGCTGTTCCCAAAGCAAGCTCTGGTGTGCACCAGAGAGGGCAAGGACATGGATGGTACAGACAATCTGCCCTTACCTGACTGCACACAGCTACAAACACCAGAACCAGGCCGACTCAGAACCTCGGGGTTAGAAACCCACCAGCCTGGCGTTCAGACTTTGTGAGGTGAAGGAAAAAAAAAAAAAAATGCATTCACAGACGGTTGTGAAATCAAAACAATGTTTTAACGTTGAAATGTGATACTTACCTGATTACTGCAACGTTTTAAAATATGCTGATACCAAATACTGTGTGCTGATACTACATACTACCTGACTAATGCAATGCCTAACTAATGATACTTACCAAGTTCCAGGTATTTTTCCATGCAATGTCATAAATTCAGAATTTAATATTGTACTTAATTCCTACAGTGACAAGTAATGATATTCATGGTTTCAATGTTCCTTATTCCTACAGGTATCCAGTAATGGTACATTATTATCTTACAGTGATTAATCCATACATGAGATATGATGCAATGTTTTCTTGCCTAATCCATATGTGTTACTTAAATCTTTTTCAGTTAACTTCACCTAGTTTCTAAGGGAAGTTGTTTCTTAAAAGAAAAGGGGAAAATGTTGTGTCTTGCACTTACCTTTATCTTACCTGCAGATGGCGCCACCGCGCATCTATAAATAGATTGCCTGTAACTGAATTCGAGGAGTTGGAATAAATGAAGTGTACTGTACAGTCCGTGTCTGTCATGCCTGCGTGCTGATGTTACTTACTTACCTGCTACCTACGATACCACACAAAAGAAGTTAATATAGCCTACTGCTGAGTTCAAGCTGAAAGTAATTAAATATGCAGCCGAAAATGGCAATAGGGCAGCTGAACGAAAGTTTGGATGCAATGGAAAACTGTTTGGGGACTGGAGAAAAGCGGAGGAAAATGTGCATGTTGTGAAAAAAAAAGCTATCTGAAGATTCAAGGCCCACGGCTAGAAGAGCTGAATACAGGACAAATGTGTTCTCGAACAACGCGCGCGCTGCGAGTCAACGGTCTTGTTACGGGCTCCATGACATTGCCAAAGAAATGAATAGGACTTTTTGCGGAAGTCAGGGACCTCGTGGATTTATCGCGTTATGCAATGCAATCCCCTCTCGTGGATTTATTTGCGCTATGCAACGCAATCGCCTCTCTATCCGAGAGCGAGCGTCTGTGTTATTAAAGACAGTCAGCCGACTTCCAGGCGAAAATCGGTAATTTCCGCGAGTTTCTGACAAACGAGCACAACGTGACACTACCATAGGCAACACAACATGGATGAAATCCCCCTCACCTTTGATACCGTCATGGGCTGAAGTCTCAGAAAAGGGGGTAAAGAAAGGCGTGCTCTGGAGACCGAACAAAAGTTGCCTCGAACCCTCCCACGGTCCAAACGCAAAACAATGCCGAAAATTGAATGTTGTTCTGACTACAGGGCAACATGGCGCGTTATCACTGTTTCTTCTTCTTTTTTTTGTGGTTTTATGGCGGTTGGCAAACCATCTTAGTTGGTGCATTACCACCACCTCTGAATGCGTTGCCACTGCTTCAGATGCTGGTTTATAAAACAATGCCGTATTTGAGCAGCAGCTTACCATGCGCCAGCTATCACAACATAGATTCCATGAATAGAATAACCTTTCAAAAATGTGCGACGATGTGAGACGTATATAAGTTTTTTTCATCTTCAAAATGCATTTTTGGGCCGTTGCGACTTAAACTCCGGAGCGACATAGTCCAAACAAGGCCGACAGGCGGACAACAGATGCGTCCCTCTATGCCAGTTCCAACTATGCCATTTCCCCCCCCCCCAAACGCCCCCCTGGCCTCCTCCTAGCCTGTCAACGCCCCCCGAGGATGTACTTTTTGTTTATTGGTCATCATGGACACTCCAAATATTGTGGCAGGCAGCAAGGCAGCAAAATGGCGAGACATGGCTTTATTTTTTGCAGTTTAGGGTATAATAAGCTTATCATCATTATTGGATTTGGAAAAGAACCATAGGCTATGATTTGAAATTTCACATAGCCTAGATGAAGTGAACATTACAAATTACCAGACATTTATTAGGCCTAACAACCTTTAGTATCACGCCATTTCAGCAGTATGTGCATGTGGGAAAGAATGTTAACATCGACAAATAATAAATAAATAAAACCGTTTGGGTGAATCATGCGCTTATGGACTTTTTTTCAATACCAGCTTCACCGTCAAGGCACAAAGCAGTGAAACTCAATTACCCAGAATGCTGCACGTGAGCTCTCTACCCGGGTGATTCTGGAAAACAAACATGGCGGCAACTCGCTTTACTACCTTAATAATGTGTTAATCCGACGCTAGATTTCTTAACTGATGAAAATCGAAGGCAGAAATCAACATTGTAGTGTCTAAATATGAGGTCGATTGGTCTATTTGTGGCGTACATCACGATCGGCTGAGTTGTTGGCCTCACGTTTGTCAGTTAGCCTGTGGCTAGGCTACTTTTCGCCAACGTTAGCATCCGGTTAGAAAGGCTATGCTTGCACGCATTCGCTCCGGTCCAAAATGGCAAGTCTGCCGCCTTGTGGCCAGATGAAGGAACAATTGAAGGAATGCGTTTCAGACACAATTGAAGGAATGCGTTTCAGACGGACGGACGGACGGACAGACAGACCCTCTTATAGAGATGCTGGGACGCATCTAAAAATACGGTACAGGTATCTTAGTTTCCTGTAACAACGAACAGCGACAGCTCTGTGCAACAGGCGCATCGTGTGAAGGAAGCGCAGCATGAAACAATACCCATTTTGCGTGTCAGCTTTGGCAAAGCAGTCAAGGACTGTTACTACTCCACGTTGTCCTTCATGAAAATATGCGTGAAGACATTGAGTTCAATGCTAACTTCCAATAATAGCCTACCAACGTGGTGTTTGTAGCACTTCAAATCCGTATTAGTCTGTGATGCCTGACGCGTCTTACCTGTGCCAAATTGGGGGGGAAGGAACTTCCTTAGAGCTCCATTCATGTCCTGTCTGCTATCGCGGACACTTCTACGGTTATCCTTACGCGTCTTTGGCATGGTTCAGTTCAAACATTATTAGCTAGTGTAGTCCATTACAGTTATCGCATATAATCCGTAGGCCTACCGCTTGAAAACAGGACTTCTGGGTGAACGACATTTGTTGTCGTCACATGTTCATTGTTCAACTTTGACCCTGGATGGATGGATGGATGGATGGACGGAAGGATAGATAGATAGATAGATAGATAGATAGATAGATAGATAGATAGATAGATAGATAGATAGATAGATCGATAGATCGATAGATAGGCCTAAATATATAGATATATAGATAGAAAGGCCTAGATAATATCGGATTTTATCACATTTTTATCATTTAATCCACATCAAAGGCACTTTATGGGAATACTGAACAATTAATTATCCATAAATGATATACCATTTGAAAGTGTGTTTTCTCTACTTTAATATGAAAGTAACTTGTAATTGACACTTTTCATGTCTTTTCAAGTTATTTGACATTATTTAAAATATGACCAAAATGTAAATTTTTCCTTAGAATTCTTGGTAGAATTCCGGCTTATTCAAAAAAAATTCTGGTAGCTAAAGGGTTAACACTGTCAAACCACAGCCCTTTGACATTTTTATATAAAAATAGGCAACAGCATCTTTTGGGGGAAATCCGAGCACCAAGAAGGAAACTGATTGAATCGATTCGGAATGAATCGAATCGAATCGAATTGAATCGTGATTAATCGATTCAAAGCCCTAAGAATCGATATCGAATCGATCGAATAAGAACGAAATCGAATCGATACAGGAACATGGCTGCGATACCCAGCCCTAATCACGAGATACCATTCTAGTGCATTAGTTCAACCCTCAACTACCCATGAAATGTACCTGGCATTCAGACTTTACGATTGCTTTATATAGCTTTACGTAATATTACAATAGTTTACATTTCTTTATACGTTATATTATCATTCATTCTAATCATATTCCTTTTCAATGACAATTCTTGTCCAAGGATTACAGATGTAAAACACCTATGGTTATAATCTGTCTCAATGGTATTCAGTCTCTGTCAAATAACAACCCGTTAAGACACAGCGTTATAAATTAGCTGTTACCAGAATGACAATGACCAAGTCGTAGTGCATCACTTAAGGCCCTGTGTTATGTCATAGTATTGTTACTATGGTAGTTACTTTTCAATGACTATTACAGCGTGCTACTGGAGGTACAGCATGCACTAAGGGGCTACATTATATTGAAAATGCATTTCGTCACTACTATGTGACATTTACACAAGTCTAAAAAAATCTGACTGTAGCTACATTGTGGTTTCCACCATGCCCTGCTCCTCGACTTGCGCAAAGCGTTGTGGTTTTATCATGTCCATCAACGCCACTTTGTAAGGTACACACAACCCTTTAACCTAGAACATCTCATCTTGCTTTGACAGACCAGTTCTCTAAAAAAGCAGAATCTTGTCTGAAAACATGTGCAATTTGTATGTGTGAGTTAGCTACGTGACTTGTGGTCTCGAGTGTTGCTCGTAAGGGGAAATGTTCGTGTCTGCGAGCGTGTGGGCCTAATGTGTCCACAAAAAAAGGATTTATAGTAGTACAGAAGCACGCATGTGAAGGGAAATGGACCTCTGGGGATGGGTATTGTTTACTGGAAACTGAAATGATTATTGAACTGTATAGTACTTGATGTGTAATGTTAGGGAACTGCCGAACCATTGTCCACAAAGATGCTGTTGGTAAACTACATTGAGATATTGTACACAAAGCTACTTTCTATAAATAAAGTAATAATTAAAAAAAAGTTTCCACTTGCTCCTCATCCTTATCTCTCTTCTGATAATATTATGGACACGTATGTCTACTTTTACATTCTTTCACATACTCAAATTGTCATTAGAAATTTGCCTGTTCTGTTTTCTTTCTTATACAACACTTTTTGTGCTTTATACATGAAATTTAAGTCTTTGTATGCCAGTCATCACCCACAATTCCCCACAAAAGACGGACCACAAGACTCTGTAAAGTTTTGAGTACAAAAAGTTTTGTGCATTGACACGCGCATGCACACACACACACACACACACACACACACACACACACACACACACACACACACACACACACACACACACACACACACACACAAGCACACATGCACGCACACACACACACACACACACTCACACACACACACAAACAAACACGGGCACATGCAAACGCGTGCACACACACACACACACACACACACACACACACACACACACACACACGTACACACACACGCACACACACACACACACACACACACACACACACACACACACACACACACACCACCACCACCACCACCACTACTACTTAGCTGTTTGACTGCACACCCTAACCCTATGGTAGTAGTGGTAGCAGTCTAGGGTTAGAGTGTGCAGTCAAAAAATATGAAACCAACACACAGTATACCACAATGAACACAAGGTTCAATATAGCCTATCTGTATTTATCTGTAACAATAGTCATGGTTACTGAACATACCCTGTAATGCCTTACAGGCGGCTACCTTAACCTCCATACAGCATGCTAACTCAGCATAGTTATCCTGCTGCCAAACAGACAAACAAACACAGAGACAAACCAATGCGACCAAATACATAAACTCCTTGGCGGAGGTAATACTAAAAGTAAAAACATGCAGTAAAATTACAGTCAATTTTCTACCAGTAAATCATGAAATATACAAGAATTTCTACTGATGTAATTAAAATGTTGTTGGCTGTTTGTTTTTTTGTTTGCAAATTACAGATACTATGCTAAAAGATTTTTTATCTATGTACAGTACTCTGTTGAAAGAATTACTTTACTGTTTTCAAAACCTATTGCGTCAATAGTATGTCTTGTGCACTATTTGTTGTTTATTTCATTTTATTTTCATTTAATTTAGCTATATATTGGTATCATGTACCATTACATTTCCATGTTGTGTGCGCCAGCTGACTTGGTAATACAGTAGATGGCTTTGATTACCATAAAAGATGTCATATTGCTGATTACATGATTAGCCTATATGCTAACCAATGGCCTCTTGTCATCATTGAAATTCAAACATATGTTGTTGATCCCGATTGCACCTTTGGTGCTTAGCATGGTAATTTCGATCTTTGGTGATATTTTGTCAAGAGTGGTGTTTTTCCATCCAATACAAACTTTTGAGACTGGTTATTAGTTAGTAACTCGTAGTCAGGTGGTCACCTGTACCCCCACATGCCAATGATAGTTGGGAATTGAACTGTCAACCTTTAGATTACCAGAGTTCTTCAGCCCTTTCCCATACAGCCATGACCTCAACGTTTGTACATACTAATATACGTAGCTTCCTCCACTTACATACTATTTAATCTGTAGCACCATACTCCTAGTAATTACATAGTTCAGGAGAATGTATTGTAGGGGTGAAACTAATCTGATACAAAATTAAAATACTCGTAATTACATATACAAATACGTAAACGGCCATCCGGGTACTTTGTTAATGAATGAGCGGTCCGCCCCTTTTTGTCTCATTAAATTACATGCAACATCGGTTAGCCTAAATTAACACGTCCATGCTTCAGACACGGCTGTTTGGCTGGCAACTCTTTCAGAAAGGGGCGTTACGCACATGGCACACGACATGCTGTTTATACGTACTGTATACAAAATGCAAAATACTATGCTGTATTTCAAAGTATATTTTAATTAGATGTATTCAAGATACTGCCCATCCCTCTCCACTATGGAATGAAGGGGACCTTCCTTTAAAATTAGAATTACAAACAAGGGGTACTACCAAAGTCGCACTCTGACTGGTATCAAAGAGCCGGTATGAAAGGGCCATGCTCATTGACAAGACAGTTAACCCACAGCCCAGGTCAGGCAGTGGTTCTTTTTCTTAACACACCCAACCACACACCCGCAGCCCAAACTACTACACGTGTACTGTATATGCACTAAAAAATGATTTAAAGGGACACTGTGTGAGATTTTTAGTTGTTTTTTTCCAGAATTCATGCTACCCATTCACTAATGTATAGTATTCATTATGACTGAAATAATTGCAATTTTCATACATGAAAAGGGGGATCTTCTCCATGGTCCGCCATTTTGAATTTCCAGAAATAGCCATTTTTAGCTGCAAAAATGACTCTACTTGGGCCATACTCGAAAATAATAGTTTATTATTTCGTTAACTTTCATGAAAAGATCAAATTTGGCAATAGGCAGCCCAGTTTCAATGAGCGTCATAGTTGCAATACCTTTTTTGACCATTTCCTGCACAGTGTCCCTTTAAGTGATTAATCAATACCTGATACAAACAGCTGGGCATGTATTAGCAGCTAACAAATGAACCCCAAAATAATGTGTTACCAAGTCCTACATTTTTTTATGATTTGGTCAAACTGCAGCTAATGAAGCACAAAGGCACAGCCTTGAAGAGATTGCCGTTTGTCAAGAAGAGATTTGCCATTTGTAGGCTTCTGTAGGTGTCCAATTCTTATATTTAATTACAAAGGCTGTTCCTGGTGTTGTTTTAAAAAGCCTAAAGCTATCACTGATGAAGCAGCAGAAAAGAGAGCACAATCTCAATCGACATGTTGCAATTCAACAATCTACTTTATCTACCCCCGTGGCTATCTCTTTGTTGGTCTCTCCGTGTTTGTGTGCATTTAACTTACCGAGTGTGTATTTTTGATAAGCAGAACTGCCAGCAGAATAGGAAGAGTCCAAAGTTTAACTTTTCCCCTCATCTTCACAGCACACTAAAATCAGACTGATCAACTACAGAGGAAATACACACTATTAGAAATTGGAGGAATCAAATCTCTCTCTCTCTCTCTCTCTCTCTCTCTCTCTCTCTCTTTCTCTCTCTCTTTCTCTCTCTCTCTCTCTCTCTCTCTCTCTCTCTCTCTCTCTCTCCTGTCTCTCTCTCTCTCTCTCTCTCTCTCTCTCTCTCTCTCTCTCTCTCACACACACACACACACACACACACACACACACACACACACACACAGTACACACTGTATGAAGCACAAATGATCAGATGAAAAATTAACTTACCTTAGTGGAGCGAAAGAGCCAACTGACTGACTGCCTGTCCAATGGACTGTCTGTCCCATGATTATTATTGCCTGAAGAAACAACAATTCCCGGCAGTGTGTGTGGGTGAGTGTGTGTATGTGGGGGGTGGGGGTGGGGGGTTGTTTTACTGGTCACTTCTCCTGGCACAGAGTGTGGGGTCCCAGACTCCCAGCTCCCCATTACATGTATGTGTTTAGGAGGGGGCCCTGCCAGATGGTCTTGCCCAGGGCCTGGCAAACACTGCCAGCAGCCCTGGGGGGAGTGGAGGGGATGGGAGGATGGGAGGGAATGGGGAGGGATACAAATCTGTGTATATGTGTCAGATTCCTCTACAGAAACTGAAAGAAAAAATGTTCAGTAAAATCCTCTTTGAAGGCCCCAATTATGAAAGAAATTATATTCGGTATCTCAGTTTTAAAAGCCAAGATTGGTTTTGTTGTTTTTGTTGCTGTGTGTGAGTGTGTGTGTGTGTGTGTTCACAGGCTGAAAATGCACTTACTGGAAGTCAGAAGATTTGATGATATTTGTTTATCTCTCTCCCTCTCTCTCTCTCTCTCACACACACACACACACACACACACACACACACACACACACACACACACACACACACACACACACACACACACACACACACACACACACACACACACACACACACACACACACACACACACACACACACACACACACACACACACAGCATTGCAGCAATGGGTTATATTTGCACTGGCCTAGAAATTGATTTTCTCCTTCTCTAAGCTTAAAGAGACATGGCATGTACACTATCTCACTCAAACACACACAGCAAGAGTGAGAGAGAGAGAGAGAGAGAGAGAGAGAGAGAGAGAGAGAGAGAGAGAGAGAGAGAGAGAGAGAGAGAGAGAGAGAGAGACGCAGAGGTATTTCTGCTTTACACAATAACTCTTATCTCAATTGTGTGTGCACATCCCTCCCAAATTAGTCAGCTGCTTACACACACACACACACACACACACACACACACACACACACACACACACACACACACACACACACACACACACACACACACACACACACACACACACACACACACACACACACACACAGAGTCATCGGTGGACATCATACATCCAAGTATATACACTGATCTATCTTTTCCTGCATTAATGTGGGCAGCAATTTTGGCAGTATTCTCTGATATAGAATATAGTGATGTGCCAGCTGGATTCCCTAGTTAGAATCCAGTGCTACATATTCCAAAAACATTTTCAATTGAACTTTTAACAAAACATGGAAAAACTCTTTAAAAAATATTTTTTAGGGCTTTTTCCTTTATTTTTTGACAGGACAATGGAGGAGAGACAGATGGGAGACGTGGAAGGACAGGCAAATGACGCGGGCCGGAATGGAACTTCGACATTGTAGTAACCCAGTGCCCTACCGTTGGGCCACGGCAGGGCCTGAACTCAAAAACGTAACCCTATTCGGTAACACTTTATAATAATGTCTGCTTAGTAAAGATTTAGTAAATACAATTTACAAAAATGTACTAATGATGAACTAAACATTAACACATGTTTTATCATTAACTAAGTTTTATTAATTCTTAATGAAATATCTACAAATAATATATACAAGATTTTACATACCTTATAACAGAGTATTTTATTCATTTACAAGCAATTTGTAAATGTTTGACAAATACAAGATATTAACATAACATTTCCTAGTCATTTACAAACATTTGTTAACATTTCCTAGTCATTTACAAACATTTGTTAATGTTTTGTTCATCAATAGTTAATTATTTATTAAGTCTTTATAATGCTTTTTTGCATCCATTATTATAAAGTGTTACCCAATATTCAATAGGTTGAATTGGATAGGTAAAACTCTTCATTGGCTGCTACTACGTACTGGAGTCCTCGGCCAGTAGCATAGAACCCTCATGTCAACACACAAGGATGGACTCAGACAATTTGAACACAGACAAGATCTTGACTTTAAAATGTTCATCCTTCTGAATTTTCTCTTAGTCACTCTGCAGGGGGGGGGGCGGGGGGGGGGGGGGGGGGGGGGGGGGGGGGGGGGGGGGGGGGGGGAGGGGTTGGGGACGCTGTGTAGCAGCACGCTAAGCCCCCCACATTTGGGCTTACATTGCCCACGGGGACCCCGGTTCGAGTCCGGCCGGAGTAATTTCCCGACCCAGCCCATCTCTCTCTCTCAGCCATTTCCTGTCTACTCTCACACTGTCCTATAATAATAAAGGTCAAAAAATACTTTAAAAAAAAAGAGTCACTCTGCAACGCACACGCACACACACACACACACACACACACACACACACACACACACACACACACACACACACACACACACACACACACACACACACACACACACAGTGTCTACATGACAGGGGGTTGAAGAAGCACCAGCTGTAAAAGCATGTCCCAACATACTGTCTGTGTGTGTGTGTGTGTGTGTGTGTGTGTGTGTGTGTGTGTGTGTGTGTGTGTGTGTTGGGCATTTTGTGACTTAACTACTACTAATGGAAAATTCAGTTCAAACATACACAATACAGCATTACAGACGTCTGGTAAAAGTACCAGTCCTTTTGTATAGTGTAGTTACGTTGTTAATACAGTATGTCTGCATGGCCATCGCCTCCCTGTGCAGATGGACCCACTTGGCACTTGTTGTCGCCAGGGGCCCGTTCACTCTTTGCTTGAGAACACTCACTAGTAATGAAAAGGAGGCACACACAAGGCTCGAGTAGAAAGATTGCTAACACTTCACTTGACGCCGGCGTCATACGTATGACATAACAGTGTCATAACATTGTCATAATGCAGTCATGAATGTGTCCTAAACATTATGAGGGAATGAAAAAAGAAGGCGCACACAAGACTTGTGTGAGAAATGTATATTGTAGTCGAAAATTTACAACAGTAGTCAGAGGTTAAAATTGGAGCAACAGACGTTTCGGACCAAGGACTAGGTCCAAAACGTCTGTTGCTCCAGTTTTAAAAGACTTGTGTGCGCCTCCTTTTTTCATTACTACTTTTTGGGAGTGGACGCACCAAGCAATACACGGGTCTAAAGTGTAGGCGCAGACGCCAACCTTGTTGGTTTTGTCATTTCCTAAACATTTTGTCAATGACATAAACTTTTCATGACTTTGTCACTAAGTGAAATTCGGTTATAACAAAGACAGGCCCAACAATGTCAACTTTTCATGACCATAAAACGTTTATGACGTTGACAATATGTTTTTGACTCGTTCATGACTGTCATGACACTGTTTTGACACTATTATGTCATACATATGACGCAGGCGTCAAGTAAGGTGTAACCGAAAGATATATACTGTATATTGTAGCCGAAAAGTTACATAAGAAGTCAGTGGCTGTGGAGTGGAGTGAGCCTTGTGTGCACCTCCTTTGCATTACTTTGACTGATCATCACTACTTTCTGTGAGTGCTTGGATGCACCAAGCAATACACGGCTCAAAAGTCTGGGCACAGAAGCCAACCTTTTTGTTGTTTCTTTACTTGAAAACACATCATAACAACATTGCTATGACATTACCAAGAGCCTTAAGTAACAGGTCAACACTTGGAAAATTTGCAATGTACTATATACAATTTTGGTGACCATACGGTTATAACAAAGCCTTTGCACAAAGGAGCTCAACTATGCATGCTTTTCTCCTTTGGTGTGCATCATGGTGAACAAAACTTTGTTATCCTATGAGGAAACTGATACACTTTATTTTCAGTATGGATAAATAACTTCATTTCATTACCCTGTATCAATACAGTTTGCTGTTCTCACGTCTGTAATGACACTAAAGCTGAATTTAATCTAATAATAATAATAATTATTATTATTGTTATTATTATAATTTGGCTTAATATTATTACTATTAGATTAGATTCAGCTTTAGTGTCATTACAGATGTGAGAACAGCAAACTATTATTATCATCATCATCATCATTGTCATTATTATTATTGTTTATAATCATTATCGTTATTATAATAATGATAGATTAAGTTTTGACAAAATGTAGATGCTATTTCTAAACACTCACAATGAATATGTGGCACTACATTAAAAAACACAGAGGAATACAAAATATTACAGACTTGGTTTAATATATGGAGTGTACTTCATTGTTTTATTGGTCAACTTTCAGCAGCACTGAACAAAGTATTCACACTCTCACATAAACGCAGATCATTGGACGGAATAATAATTCAGACATCATGTCTTGTCAATCAGGCATTAGAACTTGTCCATCAGACATTACAACTGTCATTCAGACATTACAACTGTCATCCAGGCACTGAGAGTGTTTGTTACACCTCCACACACACACACACACACACACACACACACACACACACACACACACACACACACACACACACACACACACACACACACACACACACACACACACACACACACACACACACACACACACACACACGTGACAAAACCACAAATATATACAGAAAACAAAGATGTGTGAAAGACAGAGGCGCATTCCAAATTTGTGCTATTATTTCATAATTCTGTCAACTAATATCGTTACACACACACAGACACAGACACACGCGCAAACACACACACACACACACACACACAGACAGACACACACACACACACACACACACACACACACACACACACACACACACACACACACACACACACACACACACACACACACACACACACACACACACACACACACACACTATGGCTTTAAAGATAGTGTCCATCAGCTACATAAACACATACACACACACACACATACGCACACACACACACACACACACACACACACACACACACACACACACACACATACACACACACACACATACGCACACCCTGTCCATATATATTTTATCAATATGTTCGTATGTGTCAACTATGATGTACTGAGTGATTGTGTTGCTTTTACAGAGCCAGCATAATTTAAATACAATATACGGGTACATCATTTCAAGAAAAGAAAAAATACATCAAACGAAGCAAAACAAAAACAAAATCACAGCAAAAGAAGGATAGCGGCAAGGTGCTGCCTGATCAAAGTTATTCATATAAAAGTTATTAATGTTGTTACCACGTTATTGCTTCACATAAACCTCTCCCGCCATTTTCCTTCAGACTGCGTTGTGGTGGCAAGGCCACTCTTAATAAAACAGTAAATAAGGGCAACTCTTCCTACGAAGCTCAGATTCATATAATGCATTTATTGTGTTAAAAGGCTATATGCTAAACACATTCGTAAAGGCTTATGTGTTCATGAAGCGTAATAATTGCTGAAGCTACCAATAATAAATATTATCATAGATACATAGGAAAAGATACATACATATGAACACATGATACCGGAGTGACCACTTGTATTGGAACCATTGACAGTAAATAGAATGGACGCCAAATCAACGCTATTTGCCATTCAACGCTTTGAAGCCAGATTTGGGAACATTCCAACTTACATTCCACCTTAGCAACGCCAAACGCAGGTGCTGATTGGACAACAACAAGACTTCTAACGGTCAATCAAACCATGTTCTGATGCTCATTGGTCAATTTAACTTTTAATATCTCTCTAAAATAAAACATCACCACAAAAAATCACCACCCTGGTAAATTGGAGAGCAAGGGGACCTACTAGTTGAGCGAAAAATGATCCCCCTGGAGTGGCATTTAAGGGAGATACAGGGTTTTATGTCTCTCATAGGAATGAATGGGATTTGGCCATTTTTTGGTCTTTTTGGGTCCAACCTTGGCTCCAACTTGGCTTCAACAATGAAATAGAATTTTGGCCTCCATTCTATTTACTCTCAATGATTGGAACAAATGACTGGTCAGATAGCCTGATTTTTATAACGGCCATCAAGTGGTGAAGAGGCAATACGCAAACTATCCAGTAGGTGGCGGTGAAACTAAACTTATGAAAAACATGACATTGGCACACGGCAAAAGGCTGAACACTACGTCTAGTGTCCACATCTATGAAAATGCCGGTGCAAAATCATGAACGCGTTTCAATCAAAATTCTTGCACGTTCTGCTTCAATATATTTGGTTTGAATAATGAAGTACACCGGTACTGCTGTGCATATTCTATGTATGCCAAAAGGCTTTCAGATTACTTTCTCCCGGCCAAAGCTGTCAGTGACCCTGCTTCTTGTCATCCGTATGTATAAACTAGTGTTCCTCAACAGGGGCTCTACAGCGGAGCTTGGTTGCCATTGGGAGGCATACGTCAATTTTATTAACCCCTTAACCCTATTCAGACTGGGCTTTTTTGGCATTCCTGGGCCTGGGGGGGGGCTCTTTTGACCCCCACCTCATAACTCGTGAAGGGAATACAGTATCACTACGAAACTTGGGGGAGATGATCTACATATGGACATCTATGAATGACATCATTTTTGTGTAATTATCTGGTATTATGACGTCATTATGACATCATTATCTTATTATGCCCAAAATATCGTCATAATGGATTTTCCAACAAATGTAGGTAATGCACTTAGATTTTAAGCTTCAAACCACTTAAATGCTCACAAAGTGGTCTGGTGCTAATGGAAATAACAAAAAAATATGAAAAAACATGGCGTCATAGATATGGTAAAGTGATTTTTGGTCAGACATACCTGTCAGAAAACCGTTGCCATGGCAACGGCAAAAATGATAAACCTAATCTTTCAGTACCTAACTGTAGCCAACTAAATGTTAGGAAAAGTCACAAAGTTTCGTAGTCATAGCTTAAGTCGTTAAGGAATTATACAACATCAAAGTTGGTGCGGGCATTTTTAGCCCCCCCCCCAGTCTGGATAGGGTTAAGACACGCCATTATAAATTAGCTGTTACAGTCCAGAATGGCAATGACCAAGTCGTAATGTATTTCTAAAGGCCCTGTGCATTGTCATAGTAGTGTAGTACTATAGTAGTTCACTTTCAATGTCTATTACAGCATGCCACAGGAGGTACAGCGTGCATTAAGGGACTACGGGCAGGCGTTGGAGGTTTATGAAGAGGTCCAGGGGGCATGTATTTAAAACAAGTCATTTCATTCATCATTTTGAAGCAGTTTTCAATGACTGAGAAAATGAATCACGGCGGACGGACCAATGGACGGACAACGCCTCATATACAGATGCGTGGACGCATCTAAAAAGGGTTGGTATAAATAGTCAGCAACGCTTCTTGTACTTCATGTACACATTATAAGACTTTGGGAATGTGTTTATAAAGGCCTATGAATAAAGCACAAGCTTCTTAGAAAACGTTACCACTATAATAAGACACATATGATACAGACATTGACACAGAAACTAGGATTAACTCATAATGGCCATCAAGGGGTTAATTATTGCACTCATTCGAGTGAGACATACACACACACGCACTCACACACACATGCACGCACGCACGCACGCATGCACACACAGACACACGACACTCATATTTGGTCTCTGTTTGAAAATCATTACATTCGGTCGGTAAAACCGTTTTAATCTAAACCCCGTTGACTCCAAGTGTTAACTTATCAGTGTGTATCGTGTGTATCGTGTTTGTGTGTGTGTGTGTGTGTGTGTGTGTGTGTGTGTGTGTGTGTGTGTGTGTGTATGATAGCGAACAGTGTGCTTACAAGGTTACATGTGATAAAATGAGGTATGGCTGTGTTAGGAGTGGAGTGTTTGCTTGTGTGTGTGTGTGTGTGTGTGTGTGTGTGTGTGTGTGT
>NC_085877.1:31662575-31665075 GCF_034702125.1 Engraulis encrasicolus | reverse complement strand
GTGTGTCCCTGTGTGTGTTTGTTGATGTACATCTTTCGATTGCAAATCTGAGCATGTGGGTGCTTTGACTGGCTGTGTGTGTTTTTTGTGTGTTCGTGCAAGTTTGTGTGACTGTGTTTGTGTTTGTGTATCTGTGTGTGTGTGTGTCTGTGTGTGTGTGTGTGTCTGTGTGTGTGTGTGTCTGTGTGTGTGTGTGTGTGTGTGTGTGTGTGTGTGTGTGTGTGTGTGTGTGTGTGTGTGTGTGTGTGTATGTGCATGTGTGTTTGTACATTCACTGGTTGTGTGTGTGTGTGTGTGTGTGTGTGTGTGTGTGTGTGTGTGTGTGTGTGTGTGTGTGTGTGTGTGTGTGTGTGTGTGTGTGTGTGTTGTACTCACTAGTGGTAGTGTGTAAGCTCTGCTCTGCCTTCTCTATAGTAATCAGGAGAGCTTCAGTTGCGTCCTGTCTCTTCCCAACGATGGTGAAGCCATTCCACATATACATCATCTCCTAAAAACACGCACACACACGCGCACACACACACACGCACACACACAAACATAGAGCTGTGGTGGTTGTGCAATGCAGCAAAACATCTAACATCTGGCCTACAGTTAAATGTAGATAAGATTTTAAGAGTTGTTGGGATTACAAAGTGTTCTTGGGCAGGTTGCAACACTTTCTTTATATTGAAAAGAATGTAAACGTTGAAATTCATTTATATAGTAACAGACACGGATGCATGTGCGTGCGTGCGTGTGACGGATCAGTTCCGCGCAGTTCGTCCCCCTCAGGGCCGCAAACTCACCACCTTGTCAACTACATCGGTTCAGCAATGGGAGGTACAGTACGAGACCGCTAAGCTAAAGGGCCGGTATTGAGACTTCGGGAGGGAGGTTTACTAACGTTCCATGCCACACTCTGCTAGTTGGCCTCCGTTACAAGCGCACACACACACACACAGGTACGCTTATACAGTACATAAAGATACAGAACCACTCACTCACTCACTCACTCACTCACTCACTCACTCACTCACTCACTCACTCACTCACTCACTCACTCACTCACTCACTCACTCACTCACTCACTCACTCACTCACTCACTCACTCACTCACCAGGGCGGGCACCACTAGTTTGACTGGAGTGGCTGTGGAGTATCTGCGCGCCTTCCTCACGGCAAACTTCTCAATGGGGATGGACTTCCCTGCCAGCCGCTGTTTCAGCCCCTCTACCTTCCTGATACATGTACATTAACACACGCATCACATGCACACACAGAAAGACATGGACACGCACACATACACAAACAGACACCAAAATTAGTTTCCCTTTGCCCTTGCATATGTTTAAGTTACCCTTTACCCAAATGCACATGTTTAAGTAAGGCATGCATGGCGAGTTTACTTATATAGCATGTTTCTTTATATTTCATACACTTAGCCAGCTCAATGTGCTTCAATGTGAAAGCACTGATTCACTCACATTAGTGATAGTAATTGCAGCATTATAATCAACATTATCTACTGGAACGTTAACATCATATAATGACATTAACATTTGTGCTCATTAACATCACATGTTAGTGTTTATCAACATTGGATGTTCTAGCGCATAGGCGTGCACAGATAGGGACATGGTGGTGCTGAAGCACCTGCACCTTTTCCCTACTGGACAAAAAAGGACCTTTTTGAAATCTCCTTTTTTGGATGTTTTTTTCCCAGAATGTACTGTGGTCCATGTTGACATAATCACTTACAGTATATATGCTTGACGATCAAAATCATGTGACAATTCACAGATATGATACTATACAGCCTCCGTATGCTATAACTTAGGTGCTGTTTCCACATAGCAGGATATTTTTTTAGCAGGGTATTTTTTTCTCCTGGTTAGGTGTAAACGCAACATGCGGATAAAAATAAATCCTCCATTGTAACTAGTGCGTTTCAGCCCCCTAAACAGGATATTTTTTTCTCCTGCTTTTTATATCTGGATTTTTAAATATCTGCTACGTGGAAACGGAGGGCCAAAACCAATGCAACCAGGAGAAAAAAAATATCCACATATAAAAATATCCTGCTACGTGGAAACAGCTCCTTATACTGTAAGGCAGCTGGAAGTTCTACATGCCCCACCTCGAGCACCTGCCCCTCAAAATGTCCGCGCACGCCACGGTTCTAGCACACTGATAACATCACATCGACTCACTTGAACAGCTCCTCCACGTTCTCGCCAGTCTGCCGAGCCTCCTCCTCTGACATCATGGTCAAGATGGCCGCCTTCTGGTACATGTAGATCGCCTAGCGAGACAAGATCGGTCAACCACCTGTTTATGCAGACACGTTATTACACAGATATCAATCTCAAGGCCTGAGTGCAAAATCAGGCCTGCTGTGTCATACTTGGCCTGCGATATAGGCCTACCTGTACATGAAATTTCAAATTTGTATTACAATTCACAAATGCGTATTTACAGGTGCTAATACACCATTAATACCATATAGTAATATGACAATTAT
>NC_085877.1:31650075-31657575 GCF_034702125.1 Engraulis encrasicolus | reverse complement strand
TTCCCTCTTTTAACTTGTCTTAAAGCAAGACAACGCTTAACATGAAAAATAAGACACTTCACCACCTTTATAAACCCCAGCCAACGATTTTAACTGTATTAAGCCCCAAAATAGTGGCATACCCCTTTAACTCATCATAATAATAGTCAAATGATACTTAATGTGGGGCAGGGATGAGAGTCCCAGCAGAAAAGATGTGGTAAACACTCATCTAGACTACCTATTGTAAGGGGACCAAATCCAACTCATCCATTCTGCGCATGTGTTCCACCATCTAAGTTATATATATATTTTTTAAGATATCTTTTGGGCTTTTAAGCCGTTGGAGGGGTTTGAGATAGTCACAGTTTGAGATAGTGACAGGAAATGAGTGGGAGAGAGATGGGGACTGGGGAGGGAATCATGCGTCAGACTCAAACCTGGGTCCCCAGATTCATGGTATGTCATGCTAGCCAAAGTTAGTTAGTATTTATAAAACTTGAAAGGCTAACAATGTTAAGCGTCATGTTGCGGTTGTTCGTCGTCATATGTGACGCAGGGCGCACCAAAGATATGCGACTTGTCTGACTGCCTGCCTTTCGAGGAGTCAGGAGAGCAGAAGAGCCAATGGGGAGCAAGGAGAGCAGGACAGCCAATGACAAGACAGACAAGCGGGAGAGAGGGAGGGGGGAGTGATGTTTTCCCTGATTGTCCTGCCAAGGCGCCTGACTGGAATTGAGAGAACTGACTTCAGTCAGAGCGTGGAGGAGTCAGTACACGCACGCGCGCGAGCACACACACACACACACACACACACACACACACACACACACACACACACACACACACACACACACACACACACACACACACACACAGCTGGTGCATGCTACTTTTAGCCCATGCCATGCACGTGTTGTGTTCAGTAGGGTTAAAGCAAACCGTAGGACCCACAGAGGAATAGTTACAGTAACTGTATTGTGTAATATACCTTTCTCCAATACAACACACAAGATTATGAAATCTTGACATCTTAGTGTTTCCCATACATAGCCCATTCTGTGGCACAGCACCACAGAAAGAAAATGCAGCACCACAAAGTGATCAACAGATGCAGACTTATGTCAAATGAAGGTACACACACAAAACTTGCACTAGTCCAATGCTTTGCCTGTCGCAAGATTACAAAACATCTTAGCTTTTCCCATACACAGTCCATTCTGTGGCACAGCACCACAGTATGAAAGTGCAGCACTGTAAAGTGATCAACAGACACAGACTTATGTCAAATCGTACATGCATAACACTTGCACAGGCCCAATGTTTTTTGCCTGTAGCAGAAAACAGCACCACTTGGTCTGTGGGAAACACTCACATCATCTCCTTGCAAAACACAAGCACTTTGCTAAAATAAAGCCCATATCATCCATATTGGCTGGAGTAGATAATCAATATGCACTTCCTGCACTTCCCCCATGTCTCGATTAACTAACACTGCTGAACATACTGTGTAGGTACATAATAATATCATGTGATTGCACTTCTATCAAAATGTACGACATATTTGTTTTTTATTCATCAGAGAATCTCACTTTAGCCCACATCAGATGGGCTTGATAGATAGATATAGATATACTTTTATTGTCCCCAATTGTTCTAACCACCATAGAACAAATTTCCCCTTGGCGACAATAAAAGTCTGTCTGTCTGTCTGTCTGTCTGTCTGTCTGTCTGTCTGTCTGTCTGTCTATCTGTCTGTCTGTCTGTCTGTCTGTCTGTCTGTCTGTCTGTCTGTCTGTCTGTCTGTCTGTCTGTCTGTCTAGCCCATCAGATGGGCTTGATGGACCAGATGGGTGCTGAATATGGCAAAATACATTAATCCAGACAGGCAGCTCCACATGAGTAATCAGTCCTCTCCGCCAATACGAAATTCCAGAGATAAAGCTTCCTGAAAGCATGTTGGCAGTTGGTCGAAATCAAATAGCTCCCATAAAGGAAGAGAGAGAGAGAGAGAGAGAGAGAGAGAGAGAGAGAGAGAGAGAGAGAGAGAGAATGAAAGAAGGAAATAAATAAATAAATAAATAAATAAATAAATAAAGAAAGAAAGAAAGAAAGAAAGAAAGAAAGAAAGAAAGAAAGAAAGAAAGAAAGAAAGAAAGAAAGAAAGAAAGAAAGAAAGAAATGCAGAGTCAACCCAAAACTTCTAAACTACTTCTACTAAACTAAGTGTCTGTTCCTTTGTATCTTTGTGTCATGTGTCTGTGTGCTAAGGTGTGGTGCACTGGAAAAGACGTAAAATGGCATATTTGGCGAGCGCGCACACACACACATACACACACGCACATGCACGCGGCGCACACACACACACACACACGCACGCACACGCACACGCACACGCACACAATAAGATGACACTGACCTTCTCAAAATGGCCCCTGAGTGTGGCTATCCTTGCCGTGTAGAACAGAATGAGGGAACCCTGGAACACAAACAGTTCCAATGGAATATTAGCAAATGGTGCCATTGCATATCTATGGTGATACATCAGGCAGCACTGTAACAGGCTGTACTCACTGTGGAAGAAATGCACCAAGGTGTGTCTGTGTGTGTGTGTGTGTGTGTGTGTGTGTGTGTGTGTGTGTGTGTGTGTGTGTGTGTGTGTGTGTGTGTGTGTGTGTGTGTGTGTGTGTGTGTGTGTATTGATTGGCGGACTTGTTATACAGTACCACTATTGTGAGGACCAAAACCTGACATTTCACCTTTGCTGTGAGGAAATTTGTGGTTGAGAGGCCATTTTGAAAAAAAAAAAACAAGTGCAAAAACATTTGTTTAGGGATTTGGGTAGGGATTGTTTTGGTCAGGGCACAGTTTAGCATTCACTAGTTTTGAATGCTTGTAAAATGCATTGCAGTCAATGGAAGGTCCTCACAAAGATAGTAATACAAATAAGTGTGTGTGTGTGCGTGTGTGTGTAAATGCCTCCTCACCTTTGGAAATTTCTCCACGTAAGGATGCAAGAGAGCTTCTGCTTCTACTAAATTACCCTCACCCGTACCTGAAAGATACAGAAAGACACACACACCAATTAAATTAAAAACAATACGGTTGACTAAGCACTCTAATGACCAAAACTATGTGGAAGCACGCTAATTCAGTTTCCTAATTCACCATCACTGAGGATGTCTCCAAGATCCTGCATCACAAGATGTATCTAACAACTCCTAATTCAGTCAAGCAAGCATTCCTTTCCAGTACCTTGACAATGATGAAGTCTGGAGTTATGGAATTATTATTCACCCTGTTATCCAAAGTAATTTTGTCTTATGGGACAAGGCATGTGGTCCTAACTCTCTCTCTCTACATCTCCCTCCATGGCTGATCTCCCAGTGCCACTTTGCTCTAGAGACTGTAACCAATATCCTGTACAATAACTAAGCCGCTTTGGATAAAAGCATAAATTAAGTGCAATGCAATGTCATTCTATATATATAGTAAGATGAACTATATGACTTGAGACTTGACTGGAAACATTGAGAGGAACAGTCTGGAGACTGTGAATCCTTTTTTTATTCTGCATGTATGGTGCAAGTGCACTAAATAAAGCAATGAGCCAGAAAGAGTGGAATGTCACTTTGAGAGCCAGCATTCATCCTATAAGAAACTTGACAATGAATAACTGTATTTATGAAATCATTTTACAACCTAAACCTGTTGCCCCAGAACAATTTTACCAAAAGGAAAACCGTCTGTAGGGCTCCTCTTTCCAAGCTACTTCCTACGTAGGCCTATGTACATAACGTATGTGCTGTTCTTACGCATGTACAACTAATTAGGATCAGACAGGAACATTGATATGACATACCAATAAATATAAAGAGGAATAATCCACATGATATATCATTATTTTCTTCATTCTAAATGTATTGTAGTAGTCTATATGCTGCAAGCATACTACGCAACATGCACTAATGAGTGAGATACTTTCAATCCCATTGCCTGGTGCAATGTTTCGATTAGTGACAGAGGTCAACATGACATCTCTTTCTGTGTTTTTATTAATAGATGATGCCTGCTGTTGTGTGCTGCTGTTTGACCCCCCCATGGACAGACAGCCACACAGGATTTGGTCGCCCTGACGATAGCTAACGTTGCCATGACACCCACAACATAACAATGTTAGTGACAGGAAATTCCCCCGAGTGCTAAATGAGCACTAGCCGTGCCATCATCTGTTGGGAGAGTTGTAGAGCTGTTGTGAGTTTGGTGGTTTGGGTGTGGATAAGCTAACACTCAATGAGAGTCATGAGTTTTGTTTGATTTGCTTGGTGTAAAGCCAAACCCTAAAATAGTAACAGCGGGCGTGATGGTGATTTAGCCATTGTATGGCAGGCATTGTGTGCAAGTAAACAAGTGTGTGAGAAGGAGAGTGAGTGAGAAATAGAGGAAGAAGAATGAAAGAAGTAGGAGGTAAGAGGTAGAGGTAGAGAGAGAGAGAGAGAGAGAGAGAGAGAGAGAGAGAGAGAGAGAGAGAGAGAGAGAGAGAGAGAGAGAGAGAGAGAGAGAAGCCTGTGTGTGAGGTATACATTAGTGTGTGCTGGTTGTTAATTAATGTATACAACAACAATGCGTGTATGCAGTAGAAATATGTGTCTGTGGTCGAATGTGTCTCACAAGAGCTGTGTGACAGAAATCTATCGCCACTTGCAGTCGTGGCAGCCAGGACAGTGTTTATCCCTCACTCTATGAGTGTATTTGTGTGTGTGTGTGTGTGTGTGTGTGTGTGTGTGTGTGTGTGTGTGTGTGTGTGTGTGTGTGTGTGTGTGTGTGTGTGTGTGTGTGTGTGTGTGTGTGTGAGTGTGCTTACCCAGTATGAGACAGACATAAGTGTGGTAGAAGAGCAGAGTGAGCGCGCTCAATATGGCCCTCAGGCTGTGGCTCTGGGCCCCCTCCCTCAGCTGGGACAGACCAAACTCCTGCACACACACACACACACGCACACGCAGAAGCGTGCACACACACACATACACCAAAACATACCATGAACACACGCACACGCACACGCACACCAAAACATACCATGAACAAACACACACACACCAAAACATACCATGAACAAACACACACACACCAAAACATACCATGAACACACACACACACACACACACACACACACACACACACACACACACACACACACACACACACACACACACACACACACACACACACACACACACACACACACACACACGTTACAAAAACACTCATACACCAAAACAGACCATGAACAGACTACCCATTAACATCAATGCGTATGGACAGACAATGGATGCCATTTAAACCACCCAGGGAAGAGCAAATTAGATTTGTGCATAAGTAACAACAAACCTTTCACAAGACATAATGTGAGTGCCCACGAGCCCGTGCACACGCACACACACACACTTACCCTGTTTCCTGAAAACCCAATGAACTCCAACAGCCTCAGTATTCTTGCTGGTAAAAGTGACAGCATCTGAAGAGAGAGAGAGAGAGAGAGAGAGAGAGAGAGAGAGAGAGAGAGAGAGAGAGAGAGAGAGAGAGAGAAAAAGAGAAAAAGAGAAAAAGAGAAAAAGAGAAAAAGAGAAATAGAGAGAGTTGGAATGTGAAGTTCTCTCATGATTCTCCTTTGGTGACATATTTAATTATAAGCGGGAACTCCAACCTTTAATTCCAATTACCGTTTCCTTGGGCAGTTTACAGTGCATTCGGTTACCGTAGCGACTTACGGTGTATTTGGTTACCTGAGTGACTGCCGAACGGTCCAATGCTTTATTCTGATTAGACCATTCAATAATAACCTTTTTTTTTTTACAGAGACTCTGACATTTTGGGAAGACTGGAGTTACTTATAAGAAACCCCTGCAATGAACTGTTGTATTAATGAGAACACTATTCCATTATGCTGTCTTTTTTTCTACAGAGACTCTCTCATAGTTTGGGAAGATTGAGTTTCGTTATAAAACTACAGGAAATAAAAAAGTCTGTTGTCAAATGTGCAATTACATTACATTACATCACATCACATTACATTTAGCTAACGCTTTCATTTGTTCAACTTACAACTATTATTATTCAGGCTATTGGTTACAGTCCCTGGAGCAATGTGGTGTTAGGTGCCTTGCTCAAGGGCACTTCAGCCATGGATGGAGATGTAGGGAGAGGTCATGGGGGATTCGTATCGGCAACCCCTAGATTGAAAGACCAACTCTCTAACCACTAGGCCACGGCTGCCCAGACATGAGGTTCCACCGACTGCTGTCAACTGTAACCTACTATTGAGAGTCTTTGTTTTCCCATACTGATAATAATTTTCACACAACATGACATGAAGATTTCTTCCAACAACAGTATAATCATTCCTGAAACTGCACCTTAATAACATTAGGTGGCAGTAGTGAGCATTAGTGAGGTCGGCTGTAACACTGTGTGAACCTACAATCAGCAAAGAATTATAGAGGCCCATACATGTCATCCTACACACTTCACCTCCATAAGCAGCTAAGAAGATTAAGCCATGGACCAATCATGTACATAAGTGTACATGTGTGAACGCCCATATAAGCATACATACTGTACATGCATACATACTCTGTGTGTGTGTGCATGTGTGTGAGAGTGTGTGTGTGTGTGTGTGTGTGTGTGTGTGTGTGTGTGTGTGTGTGTGTGTGTGTGTGTGTGTGTGTGTGTGTGTGTGTGTGTGTGTGTGTGTGCATGTGTGTGTGTGAAAGAGAACGGTCTTGCTGACTTGTAAGGTGCAGTCTGTTAGGGGGCAAGACCTAACAATTCCTTGCGTTGTGTTGTGTAAGCGTAATAAGGTTATGTTGTGTAGCCTGTGAACCAGACTAAAACACAAATAAGTCCCATTAAGTCCAATTCGCATGGGATGTTTATTACCTATGGGCCACTGGTAATTTGTAATAATTGCGAAGAATGTCTGAGTTCTTAGTCCCATGTGAATGCGCCATGTCCATAATTGGTGAAGTAATAATTCTAGTGCAAGTGACCAATTCTGTTTCTGCGAAACACAGATGTCCAGTGATCATTTAAATCCCGTGTGAATATGCACGTGTGTGTTTGTGATTGCAATCGCATGTCTCTTGTCTTTTCCTGGAGGGGGATGCTGGCAAATGTGATTACCAGCATTTTGTAGGCAAGTGGTAGTCGACCTATCCTCTTTACACTGAACCATAAGCAAAACTAACTCAACTAACAGGAAGGAGTGAAATAATGACATATCCGGTCACAATGTCTGTAAATTGAGTAAATCGCCGTCCTTTTCTTATCCCCTCCGAATGTACCACAAAATAACACAGTGGTGCGGGGGTACGTAAATGTGAATTACCAGTGGTCCAGGTAATAGTATTTATCCCCTACGAATCAGGCTTTTGTCTGGAATCGCACAAGTTGGATATCTGAGGGCTATGGGTGGGACCAAAACCGTTCTCCTTATGATTCATTGTCTTGGCCAATGCAATGACC
>NC_085877.1:31597575-31647575 GCF_034702125.1 Engraulis encrasicolus | reverse complement strand
GAGAGAGAGAGAGAGAGAGGGAGAGAGTGAAACCTCCAAACACATAACCACAAAACTTCAACCGCAAACACTACTCACACACACGCCAGCTCTCTCTCTGTCTCAAACACACACATGCTTACAGATAGAAAGAGGCACAGACCCATGCACACATAATGATGTTTATTTTGGGTTCAGACGTCAGGTGGTACAACCACAGCTAATACCCATAAATTAATTGTAAAATGTATAATTAATGTACTGCTATGAATATGCTCCTTAGATAATCCACTAACACAAGAAATAATCTAATCCATACAATAGTGCTATTAGCTGTAGTTGCACCACCCTGGCGTATGCTACTACTAAATGTCAATGACCCAAATACAAAAAGACATAGACACAGACACACCAACACACACACACACGCTCAACCTCCCTCAAGTTCTACACACACACTCGCACAAAAACTCACCTCTAAGCATTCACACTAGGGCTGCACGATTATGGAAAAAATCATAAATCACGATTATTTTGGTCAAAATCGCAAACGCAATTATTAATCACGATTATTGATTTTTTGCAGATTTTTGAAAATTATAACAAGATCAAATATAACCAAGAATGAATTCTATACGGGATGAGCAAAATAAAATGAAATTAAAGTACTAACATCAGTTCTGGCCAGGCCATGGTAGTCAAGAAGCTTGCCGCCCTTCCCTTCATCTAATTCCTAATTGATCCAGGTGCATTCTCTCAGCTGATCTTTCTTCCCTAGCGATTGGCCACACGGCTTCGGCACGCCTTTTAAATTCTATCCACTTCCTCTCAACTGTATGCTGCTCGGTTTTTGCTACCCACCACCTCCCCTGCTCCACCTTGTTGTGTATGATGTGACATGTTCTCTTGTCACGTCGCTTGGCTCTGTTCATGGGGGGTTATCTCTCGCCCTGTCCTGCTGGGGTGAGAATTCCCTAAACTGCTGCTGCCCCCTGACTAAATGCTTTTCCATGCTGCTCATGGAAATAGGGGGGTTCCTCCGAACAGAGCTATACCGCCAAATGTAATTCATAATTTCAATAAAAGAAATTGCATTTATATTCTTCTCTTGTGTTTCTTGACTGAAATGGTTCTGACAGAATTGTAATAATTATGTAAAGGCAATGGCATGAAAATTAGGTGGACAGATTTCTGGCCAGAAACACCAGCCTGTCTGTATGTTCTAGCTTCAAGTACGCTCTCAAAGGTAGGTCACGATTGAAATCACGACTTTGATTTACAATTTTATCACGATTTTCGATTATTTTCGATCAATTGTGCAGCCCTAATTCACACACACACATGCACGCATGCACACACACACACACGCACGCACGCATGCACACACACACACACTCACCCTCCTTCAAGTTGTCAGGGGATTGTTTCGTCACCAGACTGGAGAGTGAGCCTACCACTGAGCTTCTCTTCTTGAACCTAAAGAAACACACACACACACACACACACACACACACACACACACACACACACACACACACACACACACACACACACACACACACACACACACACACACACACACACACACACACACACACACACACACACACTAAATGCAAATGCAAATAAATGCATGTCTGACATAGTCAAACCAGTCTTTCTACTGAGCTCAACAAATATGTCTGGTGTCTGGTGTTGTTGCAGTATGGTATGCATCACTGATAACAAGAGTGAATACAGTGTCAAGTGTCATGTTGTCAGGTCAAAAAAAATCGGCTCAAGGCCAATTTAGTATGCTCACAATGAAATCATCTGCATCATGTCGCAGTGTTACAGAATCTCTCAACCTCTGCCAAAGACAAACAATTCTAACTATACAGCAAACCTTCACACATAGCCATGGATAGCAGGCTGCTGCAATTGTCAGGGGTGATAGTGAAAAAAACTCCTGAGCCTGAACTTTTTCCCCTGCTCTAACGACGACGACAAGATACTGCATAGTGACGTAACGTAGGCCTATTTTGACACATTATTCAAACATTTAATAGCCTGTGTATGACCATTATTCAAGTCTGATAGTAGAAGACAACCCTGAACCTGTAACACTTTCTGAGATAAGAATAACCTAATGGCTAATTATTATCAATGTTTTTATTTTCCCAAACTCTGTCAAGCCTGAAATCAGGCATGGAGCCTGAATACTATCAGCACTGAATTGTTCCTCTCAACACAACAAGATACTTCCTTTTTTCTTAACTTGTACTGTGCACACCCATAAAATTTTACTTTTCTGTGTCGAGGTCTTTGTGAGAATTTGTGTGGAACCATGCTGCAACTTTTAGTGACATAGGGGTGAAAGAAAAAAGGGTATAACAATAAATACAGAATAAGGACAGGAGTAGGATTTATAGGTCTGAAGGGCTTCCTTGGTGGTTGTATAATGTGTATAATAATATAATATAATATAATATAATATAATATAATATAATATAATATAATATAATATAATATAATATAATATAATATAATATAATATATCACTCAGTGAACGGACAGAACGTGCTCTGATTGGCTGAGATGGAGTACGTTATTCCCAGAGAAGGGGACACCTATGAAGTCATGCGTCTGCTGACAGTATTCTACGGGAGAACCCTGTAGAAATCATGCGTATGACATACCCTCAGCATTCCAATCGAATATTCTACGCACGTCTACGCTGAGTGCTTGCAGCAGAGACACGTCTAAGTTGTTCGCTAGATTCTGGTGCAGTTGGCACACCTTGGCGGACACTATCCCTTAGCCTACTTGGACCGTCTAATTAAAAAATAAAACAGCTATTCATATACGGAGGAAAGTTTCAAATAGGATATAAGCGGAATAACTGCCAACAACTTTTCCCACCGAAACAGCAGCCTACAATGCAATCTCCTGCAGCAAGATCTCCTGCAAGGCTCGCCGTCGGGCTGTTCTATGCTTCCGCCTCGTACATTACGTGTATTTTTCCTTGATATCGGGACACATCGTTGGCCATTATCCCTCACATATAATATAATATAATATAATATAATATAATATAATATAATATAATATAATATAATATAATATAACATAATATAATGTAATGTAATGTAATTGTTTACCTCTGGCATGTCTGCAGGGCGTCCTTGATGGTTGTCATGGCAGCCTGGATGTCGCTGTGCTCGAAGGTCATGGCGGCCTGCATTACAAGGATGCTGCTGTAGCCCAGCGCATGGTACATGCTATCCTTAGCCCTACACACACACACACACACACACACACACATGGTACAATGAGAGACAGCGCATACTTAGCCTTACACACACACACACACACACACACACACACACACACACACACACACACACACACACACACACACACACACACACACACACACACACACACACACACACACACACACACACACACACACACACACACACACAAGTCCCCCCCCCCAAAAAAAGCCCTAAATAGCGATATTGCATGTTGTATAATGCAAATTCTGAACCTCTGCATTAGAAGTACACTATAATTGCATCTGCAAAAAAGGTGTGCTGAAACTGCTCTCATTGCTGCTCCCATGAGCGGGCTCCCATTGAAAATGGATGCTGCTGCCCGTGCATAGAATGCGAAGGCTGACTGTGCAGTGTGAAAGGAGGCAACTAAACAGCCCGCAAACCTCTCGGACTCGCAATGCTCCCGGATACGTCAAGCGAACGTGAAAGTCTGGTGTGAATGCACCGTGAGAACATGGCTGGTCTTTTTTTTGCTCTGCTTCCAAGTCATTTTGGCACATGGCAGCGGCAAGACATTCAAGAACGGAGCCGTACTACATACAGCAACTGCATATTAAATAACATTTTTGACAATAGAGATCCTCCTGACAGAAACTCAGTATATTATAGTACACATAAGCCCATAGAAGACATGGCAAAGACTTCTCATGCTCCTTGAAAAATCAACCATTTGAAACAATAGACTGTATACATATGAAAACCAACAATATGAGGAAAGTCTAAAAATGGATGCCAGTGTGTGTCAATGTATAGTTGTCTGCAGGACACAAGTAGATCTACTCATTCAGTGGCTTATTGTGCCAACTGAGGGAATTGAAAGCAAACTGTCATGTAATACAAGCCCAGTGCTAGAGAGAGAGAGAGAGAGAGAGAGAGAGAGAGAGAGAGAGAGAGAGAGAGAGAGACAGAGAGAGACAGAGAGAGACAGAGAGAGACAGAGACAGAGAGAGACAGAGAGAGACAGAGACAGAGACAGAGACAGAGACAGAGACAGAGACAGAGACAGAGACACACACCAGGGCTTGAGGAGGTCCAAGGCCTCTGAGAACTTGTTGTTGAGGACGAGGTTGAGGGCCATGGTACACTCCTCTATGGAGGTCTGGAGGTCCATCTTACAGGCCCTGAAGAAACAAACAAACAAATAAACAAATAGAAAAATAAATAAGCAAGTACAGCAAAAAAAGAACAATCAATCACTACAAGCCGTGAGGAAGCAAGCAAACATGTGGAAAAAAACGAATATAAACAATTACAGTACAGTAAATAAACAACCTTGATCAATCAATATACTTTATGCAGATCATTGGATAACCATTAATACTTTTGCCAGCTAAATTGCACAGAGCATGTTTGATTTATTTCTGTATGAATATGTAAGCCGCTAGACGCCTTGATTTTGTTTGAGATCAATAAAAATATATATATACTACATTTCAGTCTTTCATCAGACATTATAACATTTTATAAGCCTTAGTCTTTTATAGATAGCCTACACTTGTATCTCAAAGGTATGATACACGTTTCCTGGCCTTTTTGCCATTCAGACAGAACACCAATGATAGTGTTTCATCAATGTTCTATATAGCCAAAGGAAAAAAAAAACAGAGCTTTCCCACGATATTATAGCACATATTAATGGCCATTCTGTTTAGGAACTGTGATACAGTAAGTCTTAAATCTGCATTTTTCCAAGAGTGTGCCAAGATTTGCATTACTTATCGTATGTAAGGCATTATGGGACATCATTAATACCAGATTTTAGCCGAGGGTTGTCCTTAATCTTTACTAAATCAAAAAAAGCTGATGGCATTTGTCCCAGTGTGCATGGATTTATAATACTCTATGGCATGGCAAGATCTGGCTTGAGGCAGCAATGCAGATGCAGAGAGTAAAGTACACCGCATGAGTACGCAAACAACATGCACTTTGTGGTGAATGAGTTGATGTAAAACGCATTACAAACAAGTCCGACAGGCGGACAAAGATGTGTCCGTCTATGTGCATTGCCGCCTTGTGGACACAGGAGGGCCTAACACTTTAGAGAATGCGTTTCAGGCCGACCGACCGACCGACCGACCGATGCACAGACCTCTTATAGAGATGCTAGGACGCATCTAAAAATAATGTTTATTTGTGTGATTACTATACATTAGAGCTGTAACGATTTTGAATCGAATTGAGAAATCATACGCACAGTCACGATACTGTATCGTGATGCAAGAAGGCAGTATTATGATAGACCCTTTCAAAGTTCTGTTACCCCGTCAGTCCAGAAAACAACCACATGATATGATGTGATGGTGCTTCCAAGCTTCATATCAATATTCTTCTTATTTATTTTTTTGAAACTTTTTTACATGATTAGTAACATCTTGTAACCTATTCTACCTATAAGCGATCATCAAAAAAGATGCATTTTTAAAAAATTGGTGGGGTGTATATATGTATGTATAATCACTGTCATTATTATTATTACTATTATTATTATTATTATTATTATTATTATTATTATTATTTCTCTGAAGCCCAATTCTAAAAGTACAATGCACAAGCAGTTTAAAAAGTAGGAATACTTACACAGGGATCTGATCAAAGGCATCTTCAAAACACTCCTGGAGAAAAAGAAAAAGAAACAGATTGAGAAATGTTACCCACTGTACATTGTGTGTGTGTGTGTGTGTGTGTGTGTGTGTGTGTGTGTGTGTGTGTGTGTGTGTGTGTGTGTGTGTGTGTGTGTGTGTGTGTGTGTTTCAGGGATATTGTTGGCATCCCGCCAGACCAGTATCTAACAATAAAAAGTGAAATGTGCACTCCTCCACATCTGAATCACCAAGAGGAACAAAACACATAGAGTGGCCTACGCCTAGACTGTTTTGGCATCCAGAAAGACGAAAAAGACAGACTGGTAGAACGGAGAGAGGAAAACAGAGAGAGAGTAGGAGGAGGAACAGAGGGAAATGGAGAGAGAGAGAGAGAGAGAGAGAGAGAGAGAGAGAGAGAGAGAGAGAGAGAGAGAGAGAGAGAGAGAGAGAGAGAGAGAGAGAGAGAGAGAGAGCAATATATACTGTATATATGAGAGCAAAAGAAAGAAAGAAAGAAAGAAAGAAAGAAAGAAAGAAAGAAAGAAAGAAAGAAAGAAAGAAAGAAAGAGAGAGAGAGAGAGAGAGAGAGAGATAGAGAGAGCGAGCGAGCAAGAGTAGTAGGTCTCTTGATTGTATCTGTGTGTGCAGTGCCCTTCAGGCCCTTTCAGACTTAGCCATGTTCACAGTAGCAGCGGCCCCCTTATCACTGTTTAATAAAGGAGGGCCCGCAGCACATGTTGACAGCTTACAATAGACTGATAACAGGAGACACACAAAGTGGTGGAAAAAGAAAGAGAGAATGAGAGATACAAATGGAGAGATAGAGAGCAGAGAGCAGGGGGATAGAGAGCAGAGAGAGTGTGTGTGTGAGAGAGAGAGGAATGGACAGATGGAGAGTAAAAAAACAGAAACAGAGAGAGAGAAAAATAGAGAGAAAAAAAACAGAGAAAAAGGGAAAAGACAGAGCGATAATTATAGCCCCTCGTAAACGTTACATAAATCAGCTCTTGTACCAGAGAGAGAGAGAGTGCGATCAATCGGTCAGTGCATGCATGCCAGCATGTCTGCAGGGTTTGTAAGGTCTTTAAATGTCGATTCACTGTCTTTACTGCCATTAACATCAAGATAATAGTGAGACAGACCATTAAATCAGTCTTGTTGTGTGTGTGTGTGTGTGTGTGTGTGTGTGTGTGTGTGTGTGTGTGTGTGTGTGTGTGTGTGTGTGTGTGTGTGTGTGTGTGTGTGTGTGCGCGCGCGCGCGCGCGCGCGTGTGTGTGTGTGTGTGCGTGTGCGTGCGTGTGTGTGTGTGTGTGTGTGTGGTGTGTGTGTGGTGTGTGGTGGTGTGTGGTGGTGCAGTGCATGCACGTATGTTTAGAACCAGAAGTGATGACTCAAGCTGTTGTATGTTGCTTTTTAATATCAATGGATAGTGAATGTGTGTGCGCGTGTGTGTGTGTGTGTGTGTAACCAGAACTAATGTTGCTTTTTAGCGTCACCAAATATTTTGTGTATAATTGAGAGAGAGAGAGAGAGAGAGAGAGAGAGAGAGAGAGAGAGAGAGAGAGAGAGAGAAACAGGAACTGAGACAGTTAGCCAGAGTGAGTGTGCACACACGTGAGAGAGAGAGAGAGAGAGAGAGAGAGAGAGAGAGAGAGAGAGAGAGAGAGAGAGAGAGAGAGAGAGAGAGAATGCATGAATTCACATTCATCATCTTCTCATCTCTTGTTTCTATGTGCGCACAGCACACACATACAGTGTGGGCCGTTGTTGATTTGCATTGCACGCCTCCATGACCAGAGTGTGCACTCTTTAAGCCGAGGCTCCAGTAGTACTACGTGTACAGTCTACAGTGCCCTTCACTGTGCTCAGAGCTAGCCTGGGAGAAAGCCGACTGTTAACTCCGTCATACAGTCTGGAACAAGCTAAGAGGAATTCGTTTCCATTGAGGGTGCGAGATGGTCTGACCTTACTCAGACTCATTTCAATTAATTTGAGTTCAGAGTTCAAATTAAAATTCGAATTGTGCTTTATTAGCATGACTGTTATGATATGTGTTGCCAAAGCATGCAAATAACAAGACAAAAGTATGAATAGTGTTATCATAACCAATCAGTAATAGACTCCACTGGTGAATTCTGCGTCACCACTCTCAATTGTTTGCTGAATAGCAGAACCGTGTGCGAACCGAGCTAGGCGGGTTGGGCCAGACTACCGTACGGAGCCAAAATCTTTGGGCATAAGTACGTTGGATGGCGTCGCCAGACTAACTCAGAGCCAGAATGCGAGCAAAAAAAACCCCAAAAACGGCCTGGACATTATTGGCATAGGGGTCAATGACATTTTACTAGTAGCCCACGTCAGGGTGATGCAACCAAAGCTAATGCCACTGTTGTATCATTTCTTTCTTTTTTCCCGTTTTAGTGGATTATCTAAGGAGCATATTCATTGCAGTACATTAATTACCAAATATTAATTAATTTATGGGCATTAGCTGCGGTTGTACCACTAAAAAACGTCACTGACCCATATGCCAGTATGGGCTGAATGGCAATGGGCTGGCTGCGAGCTGCCCCATCTAAATTGCGGGCTGGTCTCTCAGGGAGAAATTGAAGCGAAGGCGAAGGCGAAGGCGAAGAAGAAGGCGAAGAAGGCGAAGAAGGCGAAGAAGAAGAAGAAGGCGAAGAAGAAGAAGAAGAGGGCGAAGAAGAGGGCGAAGAAGAAGAAGAAGAAGAAGAAGAAGAAGAAGAAGAAGAAGAAGAAGAAGAAGAAGAAGAAGAAGAAGAAGAAGAAGAAGAAGAAGAAGAAGAAGAAGAAGAAGAAGAAGAAGAAGAAGAAGAAGAAGAAGAAGAAGAAGAAGAAGAAGAAGAAGAAGAAGAAGAAGAAGAAGAAGAAGAACAACAACAACAACAACAACAACAACAACAACAACAACAACAACAACAACAAGAACAACAACAAGAACAACAACAACAACAACAACAAACTAAACAAAAACAAAAGCAAAAGCATCAGCTTCTGAGGACTGTCGGCCCACCAGGAAAATGCTTTATGCCAAATCACCAGTCCAGCCCTGAGGCCCATGCTACTGCTGAGTAGAAACCCAGAGGAGAGCAACACAGCTCATGGCCCCCTTTAATGTCATCAATGTATTTAACAGGGAGTGCTCTCTTACACACACAGACATAGATAGGCCTTGACACACACACACACACACACACACACACACACACACACACACACACACACTGCCTCGGTCTTCTTCTCGCACACATGCAGATGGGTCATACTCTTTGCCTTTCTGTGTGTGCACGTAGTGTGTGCGCATGAGGTGAGAGAGAGAGAGAGAGAGAGAGAGAGAGAGAGAGAGAGAGAGAGAGAGAGAGAGAGAGAGAGAAAGAGAGAGAGAAAGAGAGAGAGAAAGAGAAAGAGAAAGTGAAAGAGAGAGAGATAGTAAAAAGAGCTAGAGAGAGAGCATGAAAAAACATTCACACAGACAGTGGGTTTGTGTTGAGAGACATGCATCTATCTGTCTACTGGAACACAAAGAGTAAAGAAATATATTGACCACAAAGATGATGACGGCTGCACACAGAAATTGTTTTTAAAGAAAGCTTAACGACTGAACTTACACACACACACACAAACACACACACACATATGGACACACTGGACAACAGAAGACTTGTAGAGAACATACATTAAGAGGAGGTATTTTGTTGTGATTTTTCTAAAAGTCCTTTATAGCGTTCTATGTCAGAACGCTATAAAGGACTTTTAGAAAAAGCACAACAAAATACCTCCTCTTAATGTATGTTCTCTACACGTCTTCTGTTGTCCAGTCTTGCACTTTAAATGTCTGTATGAGCACTGTCTATGTCCATACTGTCTTATGTCCATGTATGAGTACTGTCTATGTCTATACTGTCTATGTCTGCATGGGAAAGCAAGAAACGTAATTTCAAATTCTTTGTATGACCAGTGCATGTAAATAAATGGACAATAAAACCAACTTGACTTGACTTGACTTGATACTCTTAATGTTTCGCTCCTATGTTGCTTACTGTAGTGTTGACACACACACACACACACACACACACACACACACACACACACACACACACACACACACACACACACACACACACACACACACACACACACACACACACACACACACACACACACACACACCATGAGTTTGTCCTACGTGCTGTGGCGTATTACTTTAAGTGGATTACACTAATTGGGATCACGAGACAGACACAGAGAGGCCACATTTATATATGTACAGCACACACAGAGACATACAGCCTGAAAGCATCTTAACACACACACACACAAAGGACTGGTATACTACTAGTTTTCCTTTCCTACACACACACACACACACACACACACACACACACACACACACACACGCACGCACGCACGCACGCACGAACACCTGCAATGGAAAAACACAGGGTGCAGGTACAGGTAACCGGATCTCTCAAATGAGGGGTAGAGTGTGTGTGCGTGCCCAGTCCTGACCACACTCACACACTCACACACACACGGAGAGAGAGACCTCAACCCCTTCTAATATAAACACAGCCTCCTTGGTGCAGCAATAGAAGCACAAGTGTGAAAGAGGTCTTTCTGGTTTGCCATAGCCAAACCGGCTGCCCAATTTCAGACGTGCCCAGACGTGTCAACTGAAGGACACTCGGGTGACTATTGCAGGGCTACGTTTGCGTCCTTGTGTGAAGAACAACGGAGGTTTGTTGATTCGTTCGTTACAAAGTAGCCTGCACGCGACTTCAAACGGCTCCGACAAAGTAGTCCAGGGCTCGCGCAATAAAGACATGGCACTTCACTTTAATGTCACTCCTGTTGTGGTTGCCGAGTTTTTGTGTGTGGCTATTATTGGGGACACAGGGCAGCCAACAAAGCTGCCAGCGGCCACAGGTATCGATTTAATCACCCGGCCAGCTGGGAAGGACAAGAGTGCTGTGCGACATCATCTCATCTTGGCTGTATTGTTTTCCTATGGACGTTTGCGTCATCTCGATTACATAATTCACATCTAAAAAAAAAGTTGAAATTGTCATGCTGTAGCCAGGATGTCATGCAGTCTGATACAGAGAGTGTATGTCTACAAATACGAAGAAGCTTTAGATTGAATAACATGCACAGTTATGAGGGGGATGAGACAGAGAGCCGTGCGCCGTGCCCTATCCATTAAATCTGGCCCCCGTCGGCTCCTTGTAATCTGAGCCATCTCAGTTCTGTGCGCTAGCTCCCTGCATGCTTGATTTCCGGAGTGCAACGTCGACATCCAGAATCTGAGAAGAAGCACGCATAATAAACACGTTGGTACTGAGCAGGGGATCATCGCAGCTCTGCTATGCCTCGAAAGTGTAAGCGCACCCGTGTCATATTTACGAACAGACATTTAACCTTCACCGACTCCTCCACTCCCTTCCGCTCAACCTTCGCCCTTCATAAAACAGAGCCATCAACGCAAGTTGCAGGTGATAACACAGCACCACTCACCTCATCAATGTCGTTATTTCCAGCTCCATTTCCCACCCGGGCCATGCTGAAATCCCTGAGATAATCAACCGTCGACGGGAGCCACTGTTCAGGGGCAAAGCCAGTCCCACTACCGCAACATCCGTGGTAAACGTGGCATAGTGCTCATGCAGCCTAAATATGACTTGCCCTGTCTACTGTAGACAAGGCTATGCGTCTAGTGCGCGCTGCCGTCGGTTTCGTTTTTTCCTCCTTGGTTATCCAAGACGAGCGGTCTTCCGTTATACCGAATGCCTAGCCCCCCTTTCCTTCCACTCTCTGACGGTCACTCACTCGCTTTCTCTCACACACTCACGAAGAACACACCTTACGGAGAAATATTTACAGCGGGAACCTCCGTCCTTCTGCTGACGTAGGTACGGAACACCCCCGTTGCCTCGGTGACAAAATTACCTCCGCCGCTCTTACCGGCTTTCGGACAGTGCACCTAGGCTACGACAAGTGAAAGGCACAATGCGTTTGGAAAGCTATTAGGTCTACCCTATTCACAGTGCGCAGAATTGCTGCCAGTCAAGTCCAGCTTGACTCATTTTTAGAGGGTGAACAGTCGCCAGTGGTGCCTCTGAATTCAAGTAAATTATTATTATTATTATTATTATTATTATTATTATTATTATTATTATTCAAGTGCGCCCATGCTCCTCCCACGCCTGGGCTATTTTAAGGTTTGCGAGCTGCCCGAGGTCACAGCAGCACTACTGCTTCTTGAGGCGTTTCCGCTACTTTTCAGGCTCATTTCTTATCTTAGAGGATGTGAAATTTCAACATCACATCTGTCGTTCACTACCACCAGACCCAGACTATTTGTGGGTGGCTCTATTCCGGCTGTGATGTACGCGCACTCTCCCCGCAGCCAGCCTCCCCGAGTGGAGAGGGAGAGAGAGTGAGCATGTCAGTGTGCCAAATTTGTTTTGGCTTGCATACGTCTTCAAAAGTGTGCAGCACAGAAGATATTAACCAGATGCAGGCTTGTTTGGACAGTATAGGTACAAAGATGGGCATGCATGTGTAATACTGCGGCAAAGGAGCAGAATAGCTTGGCGATCTTCCAACTGCATCATCCTTTGCCCATTTCCAGCTGCCCTCTGGGTCATGTTTATTTAAAGGTGGAGTATATCATATTTTAGTGGTATATTTCCTGAATGTACTGTATACTGCTGCACATTCATACATGCCATTTTCATGGACATGTAGCATCAACTTTGACTTGTAAAATGTACAAAAGGAGTACCTTCTCCATCTCCGTCATTTTGAATCACTAGTGGTCATACACATCTTCGGCTGCAGAACTTGTACTTTGGTCCGACCAGTAAATATAAGTTCATAACTTCATAATTATTCACAAAAAGATAACATTTGTACTGCATCTGATCACATGTGCATGTGCAACTTACACACTGTTCCTTTAATTGAGTATTACCATGGTACTGAATCTGATAGATGAAAAAAAAAATGAGGAAGCATACACTGCAAAAAAAGGGCAGGAAGAAGGGACAGTTTCATGTTTTCTCTTTATTTGAAAAAAGGTTGATGTGCTAGTTAATGCTCACAGAAAAAAAACAGAGTCTATACAAATAACAAACAAATAAACCTTAAAAGACGAAAGCAAGTATAGCAAAACTGTGATACGAGTTTGCTATGATGACGGAGTGTTTATTTAACTACTGTAGTAGGCTAGTTGAACCTAATACTTCCACTGATCCTGTTAAGTAACTTGTGTAGGGTATCAGACACAACTTGTTGAGCTTGAACTCAGGTATGTGTACTTGAAATGTTTAGTAGTCGACAAATGCACACATTGTCCATTACACTTACAGTTTTAATGCCCACAATGTTTCAGTCATTCAGGCCTTCGTAAGGTGAGTTTTCCACAGATCTGAACGCCCAAAAGGTTGTGAGCAACAAAAAAAAGACAAGTGTATTAGATGGTGTGTGGGATATTTGTGTTCTGCTTTGACCCATTAGTTACATCCAACACAACCGTTCGAACTGGTGTTCAGAAGCTTACAAGGGTGAACTTGAAGTTTATACCAAGTAGTTAGTATAGTGACTACCCCAACTATGATAACTCAGAGGCAGTGGCAAATTTTCTTATGCAGTAGAAGGGACTTTTTGGGTCAGTCATCAATTGCTACCCAACACAAGATGTTGCATTCAGTCTTTTGGGATGGCCACCTTTGGGCCTTGCCGGGTGTAAGGGATTACTAAGATTTTCATATCATCAGAAAAAAAGATGTTATTTTAACGCCACCTACAGGATGATTTGTGTGTTGCCGTGCAGCTAATTGATGTGTATACAAGCTGCATTACACATAGATATGAACACTCAATACAATGTTGACCACTACTTCGTATTGAAACGAATGGCTTGAGTCAGGTCGCCGTCAGTCGGTATAACGCTGCCATCAACCGATGACAAGGCGATGCGCACATTATCCTGTAGGTGGCAGTGTAACAAAATTGATGACAAACATACAGGACACCTCACAAAGATGGCCCTGTTTAGGGTTGGGCCGTGCCAAAAGACTAAACACGGCACCAAGGGTTCAAATCTGTGGTGGTTTTCAGGCCGACAGAACGGAGCCAGTTACGTTCGGCACTAAAGTACTTATCTGTTAATTTGTCCGTGTTCATTTCGGACTCTGAACTTTTTCCGCACGTGACTGTGTTAACCGGATGAACCTGCAGACGGCCACGTTGTAATCACAGTTCGCAGAGAAAAAAACAAGTATTTAGCGGTTCGCATTGCGAACCAACTTTCTGAATCACAAACGCTAAGATCTGTGGTGTGAACACGATGGCGCGTTCAGGTCGAGTGACAACCGTGCCGTTGTCTCTTTCTGCACCTGATCTCGAACCAGCAAGCGTGTTCACGCAGCAAGTCTGAGTGTTGGAGATCCGGAAAGTTGGTTTGCAATGGGAACCGAAAAATATGTGATTGACAACGTGGACGTCAGCAGGTTCATCCAGGTAACACACAGTCACATATTGAAAAGTTCAGAGCCCGCTATGAAAGCGGGTGGTTCGTAGACGAGCACTTCAGTTCCCAATTTAACTGGTGTGGAAACAGTCACTGGCGCCGTTCTGGTAAGGCCTAAAAACAGTATACATTTTCGATACCCGTCAATATTCTAGTGACACCAAATCAACTGGGTCTTCTACAAGTTTACCTCTTGTTCTGAGTTAACATAGTCAGGTAAGTGACACCTACTTCGAGGAATACCCCACTGAACAGAATATGTTAAAACATGTTTTGTGGGAAATACCGTACTCATTCATTTGCTGCTCGACCTCATATTTGACCTATGAATTTTCTACACATTGCAGAATAAGTTAATGTATTGTGTGTGTGTGTGTGTGTGTGTGTGTGTGTGTGTGTGTGTGTGTGTGTCTGTGTGTGTGTATTTGTGTCCATGTATCAGCCAGTGTTTTTGTGTAGTAAAAATGTCATCAGCACTGTTTCGATCTGTTTCAATTCAATTTCAATTTCTTTCTCTCTCTCAGTCATTATTCATTCACCCTCTCATTCTCTCTTCACATTCTCCCCCTATGCTCACACAAAAAAAACAAACACAGTGCAAAACAAGTGTAAAAATAGAATAATTAATGATACAGAGTCAAAAGCAATAGCAGCATTTAAATAAATTAATGTGTATATGTATTTCAACATGTGTGTTTGTGTAATGGCTACCGTGTGTGTGTGTGTGTGTGTGTGTGTGTGTGTGTGTGTGTGTGTGTGTGTGTGTGTGTGTGTGTGGGCTACCGTGTGTGTATAGGGGTTTGAGGGTTTGACTGGACGGTCCACTGCTGTCAAGTCTCGCAACATCCTCCTACAGCACATTTTTTCAGGCTTATAAAAATATATTAAAAAACAAAAACAAAACACAATATGTAAAAGACGATAAAACAACTCCACTGCGCCTCCATGGCAATTCACACCACTGCAAAACAAGAGAGGGTGGGGTAGAGGGGGAGAGAGAGAGAGAGAGAGAAAGAGAGAGAGAGAGAGAGAGAGAGAGAGAGAGAGAGAGAGAGAGAGAGAGAGAGAGTGATGAATACGGTGTATTGAGGTACATTTAAGCAATTTAAGTGACTGTGAGCAGTAGTCCAAACTCACCTGTGCTCTGTCCAGTTTCTGTTTTGTCTATTACACTCCTTTCCTCTCCTCCGTTGCTGCTTTTCTTCTTCTCTTCCTCCTCCCTCTTCTCTTCCTTCTTCACTCGTTCGCTCTCTTCCCGTTCGCGTTCCTGCTGCAGCGTGTTCATGAAGTCTGGAGACAGGTCCCCGTCCCCGCTCAGGTAGACGCTCTTGAACTTGTGATAGAGCATCGACGCCTTCTGCATGATCACCTCGCTCTCATTGAACCGTCGGATCTGTCATGATTACAAAATGACAAATAACAAATAAATAAAATGACAAGTAAACCACAAAAGAACAATATAACTATAATGTACACTCTTGAGCTTGTGGTAGAGAATGGACGCTTTTCTGCATAATCACCTCGCTCTCACTGAACCTGCGGATCTGTCATAGGGAAGTGAATGTACAAATACAAACACACACACACACACACTCATAAACTTGTGGTAGTGGTCACCTCGCCCTCATTGAACCTGCCACTCTTAACATCGGCCAGCGCACGTGCACACACGCACACATGCATATACGCACACACTTTCATTGAACCTGCGGATCTAACACACAAAACAGAACAAAGGTTGCGACTGAAGGGAGAAAAGACCAGACATTCTTCCAGTGAGACTTGATTCATTGATTCTGCGGAACTGTTGCCTTGACTGCTCTTTTAAGTACTAAAAAATTCTACACCAATACTGGCCCCATTACATGTTAGACTGCAAAATGGTACGGCTGGGCGATTCACACTAAAAAGAAAATCTTTGATTTTTTAATAAAAAAATAAAAAATAAAATAAATAAATATATATATATATATATATATATATATATGATTCATGATTGAATCTGATTCAACCCTCCACCACCAATTAAAAACAAAATATCATCAGATTGATAATGCTTTTATTTTGATATAAAGGGCCTCAACGAACTTTGCACAATAGCAAAGTCTGCACTAGCTGTAAGCAACTGCACAAAATGAGATGTTCTGTAAAGACAAGTTGATTTGACTTGCCAACTCAATTCGCAATTCGAATCGATTACTTGCCCAGGCATACAAAATGGCACTGTAGCTGTTGGACTGAGGAAGAGCAAGCTCAGTGTAAGTCCCCTTCTTGCTTCTTCACAATTCGAATCGATTACTTGCCCAGGCATACAAAATGGCACTGTAGCTGTTGGACTGAGGAAGAGCAAGCTCAGTGCAAGTCCCGTTCTTGCTACATACCCATGACCTGCTTTCTAACCAGTCTAGGGTGACAGACAACACAGCATTTGATGTGGTTTGGTTTCACAGAAGGGTTGCCGGCGACATCCGAGCTAAACAGCCAATCAGCTTATACTTTTCCTTGGACTGAACCTGAGGCCGCATGTTGATTGGCTGGGATGATTTATTCATCAACCTGACCCACTAGCTTGGCTGGGGTCCGGTGTACAGAGGAATAGATCACATCATTGCGGCATCTGCCAGGACCATTATCCACAAATTGAGAAAGTATGATGTAGTGGTGAACATTTGATAGAGTGGCTGTCACGCTAAAATTACCCCAAGGTAATTTCAGGCTGAGGAAGATCCCACTGGTGGATCGAAACATTACTGTTTTTTTATGAAAGAAAGTTTATGATTTTGGAGCTCATGCCCATTGCGCGGACCACTTCATCACACTATATACCACTTTTGTCTGTCACTTGGATAATTGCTTTGTGGATGTGCGCACCCCAAACTCCGAACGCTGTAATCGTAACACTGCCATAACATGGTACCATTTCCACTGTTGAAGTCACTGGAGGCAAGCCTGCCTAATGATTAACCTACAGACACCTTTACGAAGGGCTGGGCGATATGACGATATATATCGTTATCGTGATATAAAAGTAAGAAAAGTAAAAATAAGAATAAAAAGATACATTTTAAAGACAGGTTGTTTTGCAACAGGAAAAAATAAATAGCAAATAAAGAGAATAACTGAAAATGTACGTAATTGTGCTATATCGTGATATATATCGTTATCGTAATATAAAGTAATCCATATCGTGATATTGTTTTTATTCCATATCGCCCAGCCCTACCTTTACGGTACATTCGACCATTCAGGTGTGTTTAATGGGATGGTCTTGAGGCAAAGGACAGGACCTCAGATTGGCAGTTCCATTTGCTAACTGTACTGCAGCTATAAAAACACAGACTTGGAAATTTCCTTACAATCTGCCTATACAACACACCTGTATAACACACACAACTGAGCAACTATTACAGTACTGATCGAAATGTTCATTTGACTGACAGTATGTGGGCATAGAAGAACAGTTTGCTGAGTTCAGAGAATAAAGAATTTGCGAGGAAGCCGCAGTTTGAGCTCATACACTCTCTTGGACCACCAACACTACATCACTGGCGAAGAAGGCCCATCAGCGTCTCTACTTCTTGCGCAAACTAAAGAAGGCAAGTGCTACACCCTCCATCATGACAACATTCTACAGAGGAACCATAGAGAGCGTCGTGTCCAGCTGCATCACAGTGTGGGGAGGAAGCTGCACGGAGAAAAACAGGAAGACACTCCAGCGTGTTGTGAACACAGCGAAGAAGATCATTGGAGTACCACTCCCCTCCCTGCAGAACATTTACACGCCTCACCCGAAAAGCACTGATGATCATCAAAGACACTAGCCACCCTGCACACAAACTGTTCAGCCTCCTGCCCTCTGGAAAGAGGTACAGGCGCCTCCGTTCCCGTACCACCAGGCTTGCAAGCAGCACGATGCATCAAGCAATCAAGATACTGAACACTCAACCCACTCTCCCTTCACTGTCAGCCTCTAGCCAGCCAGGCCACTGACAACGCTCCCCCCCTCATCCCCACCACCATATCTGCGACTGAACATTCCACCTGCACTACTACATCTGTGACTGAACTTTCAACCTGCACTAACTCAAAACATACACATGCACACACACACACACACACACACACACACACACACACACACACACACACACACACACACACACACACAGCACACACACACACACACACACACACACACACACACACACACACACACACACACACACACACACACACACAAGCACACAAGCACACTGCACTTTCTGCACTAAACCCAAACATACACACACTGACACACAACTCATACTCACACACACATACACACACACACACACACACACACACACATACACAGGTACACACACACAGACGCACACCGCACTTTCTACCTGCACTAAACACACACACACACACACACACACACACACACACACACACACACACACACACACACACACACACACACACACACACACACACACAAAACACATACAAACACACACACACACACACACATACTGCTGCTGGTGTATTTAATAAAAACCTTTTTTAATTATTTATTTCTTCAAATGCTACTATTACTATGTCAGAACGCTATAAAGGACTTTTAGAAAAAGAACAACAAAATACCTCCTCTTAATGTATGTTCTCTACAAGTCTTCTGTTGTCCAGTCTTGCACTTTAAATGTCTGTATGAGCAATGTCTACGTCCATACTGTCTATGTCCATGTATGAGTACTGTCTATGTATATACTGTCTATGTCCTTACCTAGATTAGTCTATGTCTGCATGGGAGAGCAAGAAACGCAATTTCAAATTCTTTGTATGACCAGTGCATGTAAAGAAATTGACAATAAACTTGACTTGACTTGACTTGACTACACACTGAAAAGGATGGCTTTGGGGCTTGTTAGCAGACAAACAATTGACAAGTGGGGTTTTCAGGCTGAGGGGCGCGAGATTTATGATGACAGAAGGATGAATCTATTCTGAGGTTCTGTGATCACCTTGAGGTAATTCAGCACATTATGAATGGACTTAATTGCGTTCCCAAATGATGTACTCCACAGCACAGTGTATTCCCATTTGGATGTCTTCCATCTGCCTAAAAAAAACTCATTAAGACTAAAGCATGCAGTAAAAAAAAAAACTTCCGGAGATATTTCTTTCTTCACTATGGCTCCAACTCAGTCTAGCACCTCCCGTCCTTTCCTTTTACTTATAGCCTCATGATGCAATGCTTGATGCCATTGACGATAGAATTTTTATTCTTGCAAAACCACTATTCAATATACTATATATACTTGCAGTCAGGAAGTTCAATTGGGAAAAGCCAACCAAAAGTTGCTCTGCCTAGGCTGACAGCGGGGAACCTTAATTGTTTTTTTTTCTTTATCCACGGAGTCGGACAGGCAAGAGGTGGAGAGGTACTAATTTGAAATAGACCCTTGATGTACCATTCAACCTTCTGCCAGTTTAAAAATTGACCAAAAGCCACAAGCTACTACTGTGCTACCACAAACAACTAGAAGGGAGTTCAACATGATCCTCTTTAAATGACAGCCCTAGGTACTGTAGGTCTCGTCTCATACCAAAGCTGTGTAATGGACAACACCCCCCCACCCACATTTCAATCCTCATTTTTGGTTGTGTTCAACTTCCCTTACAAAGTATGTGTACGAGAGAGAGAGAGAGAGAGAGAGAGAGAGAGAGAGAGAGAGAGAGAGAGAGAAAGGGAGAGATTGTGAGTGTGTGTGTGTGTGTGTGTGCGTGCGTGCGTGCGTGCATGCAAAGACAAGGCGCATACAACATGAGGATGACTTAAATCTATGCAGTGTTTTCTGCTACAGAATGCCCCATCATGATGCAACTACAATTTGAGGGTCAATGTGCAGTGTGCAATGGTTTTGCTGTATTTATGTCCTGCCTTGTTACAACAATTTGAGGGTGGCGCTACAGTGTGCAATGTTTTCTGCTGCGTATATCCATCCTTGCAACTAGTGTAAGCGTGACTGTGCAGTGTTTTTTTTTTGCTGTGTGTATGTCCTACCTTGCTGAGTGTCTCGATGAGCTCTTTGTGCTTCTGTAGGTGCTGTGAGGACACTGGTACTCGGCCCAGCTCATCTAGTGCCAGCACACACTTACCCACGTCCTGAGAGAGAGAGAGAGAGAGAGAGAGAGAGAGAGAGAGAGAGAGAGAGAGAGAGAGAAACAGACAGAGAGAGAGAGAGAGAGAGAGAGAGAGAGAGAGAGAGAGAGAGAGAGAGAGCAGGAGATCAAAGTAGAAGGACAGGGAGTGGGTACGATAAAGAAATGGATAGGGAGGGTGGGACGAGAGAAAAATGAATAAAGAGAGTGAGTGAGAGTGAGAGAGCGAGAGCGAGAGTGAGATGGGATTAAAGTAGAAGGACAGGGAGTGAGGAACCAGAGAGAAATGAATAAAGAGAGGGAGAAAGAGAGACGAGCCATCAAGGTAGAAGGAGTGAGTGGGGGGGATGAGAGATCAATAAAGAGAGAGAGAGAAACAGAAAGAGAGCAAGACATCAAGGCAGAGTGAAGAGGGAGGGGTGGAGAAATGAGAGAGGAAGAAATCGAGAGGGAGGTAGGAAGCGAAAGATTGGGAAAAAGAATAATAAACGGAGAGGAAACTTAAGTACAAGTCATAAAGTTTTAAATATCTTGGCCGAATACAGTGTTGAGGCAAGCAGGTATGCTGGATGGACCAAATGGGATACCATCGGGAGATCGTAAAGCTAAAGCTACTGTAGCTGTGAATGGGTTCCATTAAAAGTCTATCTAATTTTTGTGTACCAGCACACAGATTTTTCATTTTCAACAAGATAGAGTTATTGAGCTACTTCGCACACAGTTTAACAGGAGGATGGGATTTTATATGTGTGCCCCTTTTAGGGATTTTTGAAAGTATTGGTCTTAAAGGCCCAGGAAGTATGTGAATATTTCTTAACCGTTTCTCACAAAGACTTTGTCTCCCTCTATTGTCCACATTGTCAATAAAATGTATGTGTAATACAAGTATAATCATTTTTTTAAATGTCAAACAAGATAAATCATACAACATGTCACTAATGAAAAAAGTGGAATCAAGCCCAGTCTTATAGGAAAATGGTCATGACTTTCCATTGAACTCATTCATTCTCATGTGTATTCTGGAAGAAACTCCTTATGAACCGCTTCTACCCTGTCAATCGGCTCTGATATTTCCAAGCTTTGTGAGGCAGATTCATCTGACTAACAAGTGTACATTACACCTGGCTTTTTTGTGAGACCTATGTGTGTGAGCCATGGTGTAACTGACATGGAATGGCCCAATACAAATGTAACTTACCGTGTTACCAACTGTTAAGGAGATTCGAATCTCTCCATGGAGCCTGTGCAGTCGGGAATCAGTGACTGAGTCTGTGACTGTAAAAGAAGACATACCGTCAAACATACAAAAGGAAACACCACTCACAGGAAAAGTGTTGAAGAAACACTGTGTAATCTCTCTCTCTCGCCCTCACCAAACATTCACCTACCTATTTTAATGCCAACCTTTCTGTCCTCTTTCTTCGGTATGATGACCTCATCCCTACAAAAGAATGAGATTTTAATGTAATCCTCTTGACGTTTTGCGTAGTGTGTGTGTGTGTGTGTGTGTGTGTTTGTGTGTTCATATGCATGTAATTACTCACGTCTTTGCTTTTAGAGGTTCACTCTTCTCATGTTTTGAGACATCCTTCTTTTCCGTCTGCACCTCCACCTTGTTCTCCTTCCGAAGTTCCCTCTTCTCCTCCTTTTCAATCACCTTCGCCTCCACGGGTGCCTCTCTCTTATCTTTTCGGAGCTCCCTCTTTTCTTCCACCTTCTCTTCCGTTAACGCCTCCTTCTTATTGTCGCTTCGATGTTCTCTTTTCTCCTCCTTCTTCATCACTTTCCCTATCGTCGGTACCACCTCCTTCCTCCTGAGGTCTCTCTTCTCCTCTTTCTGGGCCTCCTTTTGCACCTCACTCACTTTGTCCTTGCGTAGCTCCCTTCTTTCCTCTTTTGGAGCGTCTTTGACCTCTGATTGTGCCGGCTTCTTCTCCTGTTTCTGCGCCTCCTTCTGTGGTGTTGACGTGTCTGCTCTGGTCTCTCTGCGAAGTTCTCTCTTGTCCTCCTTTGGAACCTCCTTGGCCTCTAATAGTGGCAGCTTCTTCTCCTGAACTCTCTCCTTCTCCTGTTTCTGCGCCTCCTTCTGTTGTGTTGACGTGTCAGTCCTGGTCTCTCTCCGAAGTTCTCTCTTGTCCTCCTTCGGAGCCTCCTTGATTTCTGATGGTGCCTGCTTCTCCTCCACAGTTAGATTCTTCTTCTGCTGTTGGACCTCCTTCTGTTGTGTTGCTGCATCACTCTTGTTCTCACTCCTGAGTTCTCTCTTCTCCTTTAGAACCTCAGTTGAAACCTGTTTCTTGTCCGCTTCTTCTGGAGTCAACCTCTTTTCCTTTTCATGCATCGGTACCTCAGTTTTGCTCTCTTTTCTAAGTTCTCTCTTCTCTTCTTTTGGAATGTCTTTGATCTCAGCTGGTGTCTGTTTCTTATCCTCTTTCACAGTCTCTCTCTTCTCTGGTCTTTGCACTTCCTTCTGTTGCGTTTTTACTTCTGTTCTTGTCTCTTTTCGAAGTTCCCTCTTTTCCTCCTTTGGAACCTCTGTTGTGACCAGTTTCCTGTCCTCTTTCACAGTCTCTTTATTTTCAGTTTTCTGCGCCTCATTCTGTTGTGTTAATGTGTCTGTTCTGGTCTCTTTCCGAAGTTCTCTCTTATCCTCCTTTGAAACCTCTTTAGCCTCTGATGGTGCTGCCTTCTTCTCCTGAACACCCTCCTTATTCTCCTGCTTCTGTACCGCCTTTTGTTGTGTTGATGTGTCTATTCTGCCCTCTTTCTGTAGTTCTCTCTTGTCCTCCTTTGGAACATCTTTGATATCTGATGGAGCCTTCTTTTCCTCTAGAGTCTGCTTCTTCTGTTCCGGTTTCTGAACCTCTCTTTGTTGTGTTGATATGTCTGATCTACTCTCTTTATGAAGTTCTCTCTTCTCCTCATTTGGAACCTCTGCCGGGACAAGTTTCTTGTCCTCTTTCACAGTCTCTCTTTTTTCCGATCCCTGTACCTCTTCTTGTTGCGTCGATACATCTGTTCTGGTTTCTTTCCGAAGTTCTCTGTTCTCCTTGGGAAGCTCTGACACCAATTTCTTGTCCTCGTTTGGAGCATCCTTCTTCTCCTCTTTTTGTGTTGCTACCTCAGTCTTGTTTTCTTTCCTAAGTTCTCTCTTCTCTTCCTTCAGAACCTCCTTCACCTCTGATTGTGCCTGTTTCTTGTAATCTTTCACAGTTTCTTTCTTTTCTTTCTGCACCTCCCTCTGTAACGTTGATGCCTCTGCCTTGTTATCTTTATTAAGTTCTCTCTTCTCCTCCTTCGGAACCTCTATCTGCACCTGTTTCTTGTCCTCTTTCGCAGTTTCGGTCTTCTGTGCTTTCTGAACGTCCTTCTGTTGCATTGATTCGTCTTGCCTGGTCTCCTTCCGAAGTTCTCTCCTACCCTCCTTTGGAACCTCCTTGGCATCTGATGTTTCCTGCTTCTTCTCCGGAGCCTCCTTTTGTTTAGCTGATTCATCTGTCTTGGTGTCTTTTCGAAGTTCTCTCTTCTCTTCCTTTGGAACCTCATTGGCTTCTGAGGATGTCTGTTTCTTGTCCTCTTTCACAGTTTCTCTCTTCTCCGTTTTGTGCACTTCCTTATGTTGTGTTGGTACCTCTGCCTTCTCCTCTTTTCGAAGTTCTTTCTTGTCTACCTTTGGAACCTCTGCCGGCCCCTCTTTCTTGTCATCTTTCACCATCTCCCTCCTGTCCTGTTTTTGAACCACCTTTTCTTGAGTTGGTACATCAGTCTTGCTCTCTTTCGGAGGCTCTCTCTTCTTTTCATTTGGAACTTCCTTGACCTCTTTCGGAACATCCACTTGTGATTGTTGATTCTTGTCCACTTTAGGAGCCTCTCTTCTCTCCTCCTCTTTTTGTGTCTCTGCTTTGCATTCTGTTGGGACCCCTTTTTTGTCAGCCTTCGGACTCTCCAGCTCTTCCTGACTCTTGCCCTCCATCTTCTCCTCCGTTTGCGCTCCTTTTTCCTTGTCCCTCTGGCCTCTCCTCACCTCTCGACTATGTACCAGATGGTGAAGGGACTTAAGCACTGCAGAGACTTTCGTCTTCTGAGTAGATGGGGGGGGAAGAAGGAAAAAAGAAAAGAAAGAGAAGAAAGAGAAGAAGGAAAAGAAAGAAGGAAAGAATGTGAGATGTACATGTAACATATATAGAGTTGGTACACATTCTTGCATTAAAATTGCATACTGAATCAAGAATGCCTTCCATTATAACATATAAACCCACCATTACCATACCCAGCCTGACCACAATGTAGATGTCCACCAATTGTATGGTGAACTCCTCACTTACTGTACTTCCTGAGTCTTCCAGTTTTATTATATTACTTAAAGAGTTGTGCATGTGCATGCCACATGTAACCTATACCACATGTGGGCTGATGGCCATGGGGACCTAGTCACACTGTGCCCTCCAACACTTTCAGCGTTGCAACTAGTCAGGTCAAGAGCAATGCAAGTACTTTCTGAGTTCCCGCAAATACGGGAACTCCTCCCACTTTGTCTATTAGCAAACAGTCATAAGCAAACCAAGGGAGGCAGGTCAACCATGCCGTTTGAGAAATGTTAATTGTTATGCTCTTGGTCAGACCAAGTCTCCAAGAGATTTGAACGTCGATGATAATCAGGCTAATGGGGACCCAGGTTTGACCCAGGTCCAACAAGTGTCATATCCCAACACTACACCATCTCTCTCTCCCAGATGACATAAAGGATTGCCTGTCTCCCCCTCCAATCATATTCTTTTCTAAATAGCCTTTTAATGTCAATAACCCGTAAGTTACATGCATCTATTCTACACAGTTCTGCGAGCACCCCCAGACCTTGTGAGTTTTGGTTTGCACTTTGCAGGGTCAGTTTTCCATAGTTATATTACTTTCAGTGAAGGGGCAAAACGTAATACTGTGTTATGACCAAGTGGGTTTTTTTGGGGCGTGCTGACGCTTTGGCTCCAAATAATCAGACTATGCATTGTCTATGCACATTTACTTATTCTATAATCAAAATAACAATTAACATTCAAATATGGCAGAAATAGCTTTCAATGTTTGCTGTATGGACATGAAGTGCTTTTGCTGAAACATTGCTGAAAGGTGGCATTAGAGCAGGATGCCCTTCCAGCTTAATGACTACCTTCATCGGCACTGGCCTCAACCCAAACTGCAATTTGACAGTCATGCGTCAACATGCGCGCAGAGTCAGAGGCATGCACGCAGGGCCAGAGGGGACTAGGGGACCTATGGAACCAGCTGTAAAAGACGCCCACCCCTACATCCCCTTGTTTATATGATGTTGTAATGTAGTTATTAAATATAATCTGACTCTCTTCGTGGGCCCCCCAAAATGTGAGTCCCTGGTGACTCAGTCCCACTTTACACCCCTATTTTGACGACCTGCATGCCCACACATACAACCCACCCCCCCACACACACACTAGGGAAGCAAATTATCGATTCATTCATTAAAGTTGATTGACCTTATCAATCCACTTATGATTAATGGATGAGCAGCGTTTTACCCCCGAATTCTCAAATTTTTTAATTAAAAATTGAGATAAAATACATTTAAATAAATCATTTCTTTAATCCAAAGGACATTTAAATATTCCAAGTATTCACACCAGTCTTCATACAAACACATACCTGTTTCACCTGGGTCTCTTGTCAGTTGAATTGGCGATTAATTGCAATTAATGTTTATTAATCAATGAACGCATTAATCGATTAAAGTCGATTAATCGATTAATCGTTTGCATCCCTAACGCACACACACACACACACACACACACACACACACACACACACACACACACACAGACACACACAGAAATAGAAACAGAGCAGTGCCCTTACATCCTTTGAGGGGCTTTGTGTGACCGCATCACTCTTTTTCTGTTTGGCCTCAGGCTCCTCTTCTTGCTTCTCCTCCTTCTTTTCTCTCCTTCGCTTCCTGTCCTCCTTTTCCTGAGATTCATCTGCAAGGACAGGACAGACCAGACACGATAAGTGTGTGTGTGTGTGTGTGTGTGTGTGTGTGTGTGTGCGCGTGTGTGTACCATGTTGAAATATTGTATGGAGCTGCTGTATGTATACGTAGAAGTGTGTGTAGCAGTGGTAGGAAGGAACTGATTATGATATCCACTCAACCTCGGACGGTGTGTATGTCTGTGTGTCTGTGTTTGTGTACTGTACATGCATAAATAAAAAAAAATGATCGGTAACATACAGTGTTGTTGGTTGACAATTTAATTTCATAAAATTAAATGAATTAAAAGCCATCATATAAAATCTATATCTATATCTATATCTAATCTAAACTGTGTTTGTGTCCTTTGAGCAACATCTATTTATTTAGATGAAAAAATACAGACAATTAGCTACAATTATTAGGGTTGAACAGGAAATCTGGCAAACAGGTTTTTAAGCTTTTTTTTTTTTTAATTTCAAAATGTTCCCTTTGCAAGGCCCATCAGTGCATTCTTAATATACAGTGGACTGAGGCCATCATAATTATAGTATAAGGGTGGCGGTTAAGAGCTGATCTATGCCAATCTAGGCCAAGACGATTTTGTGGTCCCAGTTCAGCTCTGAAATTATGTAATAACACTGCATGTCTATCTCCAATCAATTACACTGGAACTTGGTCTTGCAAGACCTTTGCAAATAGTGTTTTTTGTTGTTGATGTCATCTTTAATGTATGCGTGTTTTGTTGACGATGAGCCCAGCACATCATTGGCTCTTCAGCACCACAGATTGACATTACGTACGCAGCTACACACCACTATATTGAGCTTTAAAAAATCCAGGCTATTAGGTCAGTAGTAACACACCCTCGAGGCGTCATTGGAAAGGAGGGAGGTTTTACCAACACGCCCACTGCACAGCTATCAGTTGGCTATTGTTACGCAAGTCTGTGCACATACGCAGACACATGCATTACATATACAGTAGGATTTTATCCAAAGCGACTTAAAGAGGGGACATACTAGTAAATAGCAATGTATAAGTGTTCCCTTATTTTTTAAAAGTATGTTGGCACGATATGTATATGGATTACAATATGCTGTAATGTGCAGTCATGCAGACAAACATTGATGTGGGATGTGAGTTTTACCTGTAGGACTAGGTTCGCTACTCTTCTGAGGAACCTGAGGGGTTGCACCAACGTCAAGTTGGTTTTCTGAAAGTGTGTGCAATGTCAGTCAGACATTGTTTTGTCACACAATGCAACGTCAACAATAAAAACCAACTTGATTACGAAGCTGTTTACACGTACAGTGGCTTCAAAAAGTCTACACACCCCGCTTCAAATGTCAGTTTTTTGTGATGTAAAAAAATGACCGAAAGACAAATAAATTCACAGCTTTTTCCACCTTCAATCTAAACTATTAACCTGTACAATGCAATTGAGAAACAAGCATAAAGCTTTACATGGAAACAATAGAAAATAAAAAACTTCAATTAACATGGTTGCATAAATATACACACCCTTAAATTAATACTTAGTTGCAGCACCTTTGGCTTGTCTGGGCCATTCCAAAACCTCAATATTATTCTGGTGAAGCCATTCTTTTTGTAGACTTAGGCGTGTGCTTGGAGAAATTGTCGTTCTGAAAGATTAGTTCCTCTGCATCTTCACCTTTCTACCAGGGGGCCGAAGGTTTTGTGCCACTACCACGGCCCCTGTGGAAATTTTCATAATTCTCTCCTCCATCATGAAGGCCCCAGTTACAACTGAAGAAAAGCAGCACAAAAGAACAATGCTGCCACCACCATACTTCATGTTAGGTATGGTGTAATTGGGGTGATGTTTTGTGCCAAATATACCCTTTGGAATTATGACCAAGTTCAATCTCTTGGTGGAGTAAATCTAGCAAAAAATACTTCTGTAATCTCCCAAATGCATGTGAGAAGATATGTTATGGTCAGGTGAAACCGAGGTCGAACATTTTGGACATAATTCCAAGAGGTATGTTTGGCACAAAAACAACACTACATTGCCAAGGTAACGCCATGCGTAAAGTGAAGCATGGTGGTGGCAACATCATACTATGTGACTGTTGTTCTTCTGCTGTAACTGGGGCTTAGGTCAGGGAGGCAGGAATTATGAACAGTTCCACAGGGGCCATTGTAGAGGCACAAAACCTTCTGCCCCCTGTTAGATAGGTGATGATGCAGATGAACTTAATCATTCAGAACGACAATTACCTCAGACACATGCCAAAAATCAACAAAAAATGGCTTCATTAGAATAAGATTGAGGTTTTGGAATGGCCCAGACAGAGTTCAGACCTGTATGAAACGGAACATCTGTTGGGGGACTGTGCAGATGAGATGCATTCGCAATCTGTCAGATTTGGAGTGCTTTTGCAAAGATAAGTGGAAAAAATTGTCACATTAACGTTTGCCATGCTGATAGAGTCTTACTCAAAAAAGACTGAGTACTGTAATCGAAGGAAAGGTGCTGCAACAAGGAATTAGTTCAAGGGTGTGCATATTTATGCAACCATGTTAATTCAAGTTTTTTATTTTCTATTCTTTCCCTTTAAAGCTTTGGGTTTGTTTTTCAACTGCATTGTGCAGGATAGTAGTTTAGATTTAAGTGGGAAAAGTTGTGAAATTATTTGTCTTTCAGTCATTTTTTTACATGACAAAAACCTGGAATTTGAACAGGGGTGTGTAGACTTTTGGGAGGCACTGTATATGAATATTTTGGGAAAAAAAAAAAGGTTTTGGCCCCTCAAATTTCAAAACTCCAAAACTGGAGTCACTTCTAAAACACTTATGTAAATAGCTAAAAAATATCCACATAAGTATAACCAGCGCCTACAACTCCTCTAGAAATGCTACAAAACACAGAGGTTAATGGTTATTGGACTGGATAAATTCAAGTTTGGAAGCTTGTGAACCGACAAAGTCAATTAGAATAGATAACTGCAGACATTGTTCTGCACACAGTGCATAGACATTGATGTGTTGTGTATTTTACCTGCAGGAGCAGGTTCAATGCTCTTCTGAGGAAGCTGCTTGTGTGCGTCAACATTGAGTTGGTCTTTCTTCGACTGGGACACCTCCTGAGGCGGCTTGGAGGCTTCCTGAAGCCTTTCCTGTCCCGCTGCCGTCGCCAGGGGAGGTGTGGCCTGTGGAATGGGTGTGGCTTCTTGAGCAGGTTTGGCCTTCTGATTCGCCGCGTCTCCCTGAGAGGGCGTGTCTTTCTGCTCTGAGATGGCTTCCTGAGGTACTTTGACATGAGCTTGTGTTGTTGGTGTAGGTGTAGGTGTAGGTGATGGTGTTGGGGTAGTCTTTGCAGGGGTGGCAGCCGGTGTTGCTGATGGTGTTGGGGTAGTCTTTGCAGGGGTGGCAGCCAGTGTTGGGGTTGTCTTTACCGGGGTGGCAGCCGGTGTTGGGGTAGTCTTTACCGGGGTGGCAGCCGGTGTTGGGGTAGTCTTTACCGGGGTGGCAGCCGGTGTTGGGGTAGTCTTTACCGGGGTGGCAGCCAGTGTTGGGGTAGTCTTTACCGGGGTGGCAGCCGGTGTTGGGGTAGTCTTTACCGGGGTGGCAGCCGGTGTTGGGGTAGTCTTTGCAGGGGTGGCAGCCGGTGTTGGGGTAGTCTTTGCAGGGGTGGCAGCCAGTGTTGGGGCAGTCTTTGCAGTGGAGGCAGCCGGTGTTGGGGTAGTCTTTACCGGGGTGGCAGCCAGTGTTGGGGTAGTCTTTGCAGGGGTGGCAGCCGGTGTTGGGGTAGTCTTTGCAGGGGTGGCAGCAAGTGTTGGGGCAGTCTTTGCAGTGGAGGCAGCCGGTGTTGGGGTAGTCTTTTCAGGGGTGGCAGCCGGTGTTGGGGTTGTCTTTACCGGGGTGGCAGCCGGTGTTGGGGTTGTCTTTACCGGGGTGGCAGCCGGTGTTGGGGCAGTCTTTACCGGGGTGGCAGCCGGTGCAGGGGCAGTCTTTGCAGGGGTGGCAGCCGGTGTTGGGGTAGTCTTTGTAGGGGTGGCAACCGGTGCAGGGGCAGCCTTGGCAGGTGTGGCGTTTGCCTTAGCTGGCTTGTCACCAACTTTTGATGGAGCGGCTTTCGGGGGAGGGGAAGACATTTTCTGGGCGGAGTTTGTTTTGTTTGTGGGCGTGGCGGCTCTGGGAGTACTGCGGGTCCTTCGGTCCGACAGCGACTCTGTGGTCTGCTGGGGGGCCGGCGTGGTGGCAGCGGAGCGCAAGGACTTCTGAGTGGGAGTGGCTTCATGAGACGGCGCCAAAGCCGAAGGAAGCGGTGAGGTTACGTCTGAGGAAGCAGAAGCGGAAGAGCGCCGAGTGGTAAAGGTTTTCGGAGTGGCAGTGGAGGCGACCGTGGGTGTGGCCGTGGCCGTGGGTGTGGGCGTGCTGCTTCTTTGTCTGGTGACTGCGGATCTCGTGGGCGTTTTCAACTCCGTAGCTGCAGGTGGTGCGGCCAAAGACGGCTTGGCTGCTGCTGCAGTTGTCGCTGCAGAAGGCGGCTTAGAATAGAACAGAACAGAATAGAAAACCTTTACTGTCACTGTTCACAGGTGCAATTTACACTACACAGATTCACAACGTGATTCACATGCACTCACTTCAGTGCAGAGATTAGAAGGGATATTTGAATAAGGGTCGAGGGATATTGTACATTAAAGCTTTGCTGGGGTTATACCAGAGAGAGTAGAGAGAGAGAGGTTCCATTGGTCCATTGTTTCCGGGTTCTATTATTGCAAGGGGGAGGGGGGGAAATCCCCCTTTAGGCAGACCTAGACAGTTCTAAGGACTGCTCTATTCAATGCTAGGAGTATTATGACACGCCCCTTTAGGCAGACCGGAACCTGGTCATGTTAGGTGCCCATAGCAACCTATTACATTGGCATATCTCTATATACTTAAAGAATCTCTGGTTATACTGTTCAACAGTGAGTCATTTACAGAAGGATTCATATATTATAACAGGGGGATATTCAAACCACAGTGTAGAAGAATAGAACAAAAAAGCTACAAGTGCAAAAGAGAAACATGCTTACACCCACCTTAACAGCAGCAGAAGGTGTCTTAGCTGCTGCTGCTGCTGATGATGAAGATGTCGATGGGTCTTCTTTCGCTATCTTGGCAGGGGGCTGAGAGGAGGAGTCTGTGGAGCCAGGGGGGAAAGCTCTCTTCTGAGCTTTGCGCATCTGCTCAACCCTGCTCAGCAGAGACACCCGCTGCACCACCACAACACCAACACAATGGAGAAGAGCGGAGAAATAGTCAATATAAATGACAATCATAATAAACTTCTGAGTACATATCACACCTTTGGCACCATAACACCATGGAGGAGAGGGGTACAAAGGCTCCATGAGATTTCTACTTCTAACTATAATATGCTGGGAAAAAAGAGCCGAAGCAAAAAAAAAAAAAAAAAACATTATCTGCACAGTCACACCATAGTGGTTCCATTCAGAAAATGGTAATGGTAGTGACATGGTAGTGGTAATGACGTTTCAAACATGCATATCTTTTTCAAATGCAGAGCATCATGGCTTGAAACACCTCTACGATGGGGGGTTCTTTGCATTAAGGAAAAAAAAAACATTTCTATACAGTAATTTGTGATTGCCTGCGTCTACCGATTTGTTTGGATCCTAGCAACCACCTAAAAAATATTAGATGTGCATTCATAGACAATACAGGTTTTCATATCTCGATGACGACATGAATTGTGGTTTGCATGATGACACTATCTCTTTTGAGGAAAAATAGTCAATAGTCTTGTGACGTTGTATGGATGTCCTGTCCTTTGAACGAGTCTTACTCAAGAATGCAAAAAGAACTTCAGTAAAAACTGACAATAAAGTTGATATTGTACCATAAAAATATATTTTGATTTTATTTTTTAAATCTCACTTTTGGTCCTTTGAGGCCCACTGCCGGATCATGTTGAATTTCCCACATTCCTTCTGGGAATCCTCCCTTCTTGATTGGCTTGTTGTGTTTCTCTTTGTTCGGCCAATAGGGAACGACGTCATTGTGGAGCAAGAAGGTTCTGGAAGTTAGGGAAGAAAGGTGTTGTCAGGCCAATCAGCCTCATAGCAACGGCCAGATCACCAAGCCCCTGTCCCATTGGGATTATTTACAGTATGTGATATATCACTAAAACAGACACACTCTCACTGGAATTCTCTCTCTCTCTCTCTCTCTCTCTCTCTCTCAACATTTCACATTTCATTTGGCAGTTGTCAAACATGCAGTTCCATTTTTGCCTGCAAGCAAGATTGCGCTTCAAAACGTAAGTCTTCAGAGGTGCACACGCACACAGACAAAACAAAACACTCAGTGCACACACACACACACACACACACACACACACACACACACACACACACACACACACACACACACACACACACACACACACACACACACACACACACACACACTTCAGTAGACTTACGTCTGGTGTGTGCCATAGAAGAAGATTGGCAACTTGTTCTTGGGCCCCTTGCCTTCACCAATCTGTTAAAGACAAAGTTATTCAATGAACCTATGACATGACATGGTCACAAGACTGACTACCCCCCTGGGGGTGACACTAATGACTTTACACTAGACACATCATGGAGCAATGCACTGTAAATTTGACTGTAGGTTAAAAAATATGACACATACCCTAGCAGGCCAGAAAGGGTACCCCTTCATCTTGGCGAAGACGGGTTCCCCAGGTTGAAATGTGTATTCCTTGGTTGGATTCATGATGCAGTTATCTGACTGTAGCCTATATGAAGACATGGCGAAATAGCAACTGTAACAAGCACTCGTTACAAAGTAATAACACTTGACACATAATAATAGGGGATAACAAAACACAGTTAATAGCCTTTCGGTGACAAGTGCACCCGTGTGCCGTGTTGTGTTGTCCATGCGCACCACAAAAGCCAACACAGCGCCATCACAACAAATATCCCAGCTTACCAAATGCTAACTGCTGTGCCTCTGTTATCTGAAAACAGCCACACATTAACGAGAAGCCAGGAACACGCGAAGGAGGGGGACAGAGCACTCGTTTCATTGTTGCATCAAAATAATTGTTGTACAGCAAAATGTAACTAGTAAAATGTCCTTTCTTCAGACAATGTGTTGCTACATTGTAGCAGAGGTGGCTCTCTGCAGTCAGCTTGCTGACAGCTGCTATGAGCTATTATGCCTCTCACCAAAGAGCACAGACACCGCCGAGTGTCAAGGAATAGCAGAAAAGTTACCGTCAGTAAGGTCAAATGAACAAATCCACGATTTTAAGACAGCAAAAACCAGTCGCTCCCCCCTCGACCAGCGGTTCCTGCCAGCGTGCAATTCAGCTCGTCCGACTCCCGCTTCGAGCATCCATTGAGGGTAGCCTTCTGTCCAACAACCACTACTGGAGGTGGAGCTTCCAGATAGCTGCTAGCTTCGAGGCACTCGAGAGCAGCGTTACAACACGTTGTGTAGGGTATTTTGCAGAATTCGCTCTATTGAACAAATTATTGTTGTTACACTTACATAGAGCACGACTTCATAACAGGACTGAATGTAACTTCAAAAACAAAGACCGGTGACGTATGGTACTGGCGGGATTTAAAGGGTAAACGTGCCAAAATAAGGTCGTTGAGTTCATCTGGGCATCCAGTTAACAACACAACCCGTTTGCATCTTCACAAATAGTTCTCCATGTCAGAATAAGGGTCAAAATGTGGTAATTTTGAAATGGAGCATTTGAAGACCAGCACAACCTACTTTGTGCACACAGCCGATGTGCAGAGGTGTTGGGCTATCACAGGCTTCCTTTTAGCCAATTATTTAGCTGAACACGTCATTTATCTTTTTGCAATTAAGACCAACCACAAATTGTGGATAAAATGTTAATTTCGTTCTGAAAATAAAGAGATATTTCTTTGACATCCCTCAAACTTGTCTGTGCCCGTCAGGGGCATGCGTGTCCCTTTAAATGTGACAAGTCTGTTAACCAATCACAGCAGCACTTCAAAGGAAGTGACGACAAATAACAAACATAACTGATGGAAAATGGCGTCAGATTCAAACGGATTCTGAAGCATGAATTCACAACAGGTAGCTTTTCTACGAGTTATCTAAACCCTGATAAAATAAAAATGCACAACGGTTGTAGGCGACTTCGTGCCTGGTTTAAACATATGACTGCCTCTTGACTGTGCGTACAATGTCCTAAACTACTATATGACAGTTGACTAAACTGATACCTGCGTTGACCCCCACTTAGCTACACGCCAACAGCTTAGCAACCCTGGCGTCAGGTCCCCTGGGGTAATGATGCATTGGCAGTTCAGTCGCTAGGTAGGAAACAACACTCAGAAGGCTAAACTATTTGTCGTTTCAATTTACTCCGTAGTCGTACTTCAAAAATACCTTCTTTCAAGCCAGGTATTTATGCAAGTCTTCACGTCCTGTAAAGTCCGTGACTGTTCACCTGTCAGAAGTGAGTTGGTGGTCTACCCATGTCTTGGTTCCGATAGCTTGCGCGAGACCTCTGTTCCACCAAACATCATTATCCCATTGTTTTTTTTGTTTTTTTTTGCAAAACTAATCCTGCCTTGTTCCCCGCACAGACTAAAGAGTGATCAGATGTGGAAGATGTGGCTACCTTTCTAATTTCTCTCTTCATGTCATCATCGGTGTGATCTTGGCTGCAAACCTGATCATCTGAGATTTTTATCGATTAGTCCTGGGACTAGGGGCGCAGTAAGTCTTCATAACACTTCATGTGTAGCCTTTACATACCCGATGGGCATACTCCAGACAAATACTACAGTCAATAAGCGCTTCTAAAAAGCACACCAGATTACAGGGAGGTAGTTTTGTTGGATTCATTGTAATATTGCATTCAACCACAGATTTAGTCTTCCTAAAAAATCTGTGGTTGAATGCAATATTACAATGGAGCTGGAATCTAAAGTCATACACTTGGTTAAATTACTCTTAGGCCCCTACTTACTATTACAATTTCACCCAAATGTATGTTATTGAGCTAAAGTACCAACCTGTTTTAGAGTCTACAGCAGGGGTCCCCAAACTAAGGCCCGGGGGCCGGATGCGGCCCGCCAAGCCCCTTTGACCGGCCCTCCACCTCTCTGCACCTCACCATTTGAACTGGCCCAATCACTCATAAACTGTTAATCACCATATTTTTCTAACCTTTCCTTGATATTTTTACTTGGTTATTAGATTTTAAAAGGAATACCTGTGGTATTTCAAATTGAAAAACATGTTAAGTACTCACTTATTTTGCCAATCACTTGTAATGATGAACTATTTTGTGCTAGAAATTATGGCTATAACAGTCAGTGGCCTAGTATACAACCCACATGGTTAATCCCGGCCCCCTATCACAGTCAGGAACGATAATGTGGCCCCCTGAGAAAAAAGTTTGGGGACCCCTGGTCTACAGGTTTGATAATATTTGGACTCGGTAGACCTACCTAATTTCAATCTTGACAGAATTTGTTTGCAATAATAAATAATCATTAGGTTTTTATTATTTTTTTTAAAAAATGTTAAAGGTTCAGGCAGAAGATTTTGTTCAACTATCAAACCATTTTTTGTTGCTTTGTTGCCGGGGCAGGTCACTGCAGCCATGCCGGGGGACCCAAGAGGGGCTGGAGAGAGGATGGTACCAGCCGTCCGCTTCAAACAAAAGGCCCCAGGACAGAAGACCAGGCTCCGGGCCTCTCACCCACAACCCTCTGCTGCCCAGCCCATCTCCCAGGAGCAAATAGACAGGTCTGGACCAGCTGAGAGTTGGTTGTTGACAGGCTGCAGAATCAGATTCATTTGTATTACAAATGCATGAAAAGTGTACAACAACATTATAAAATGCTGTTTCAGATAAGAATAAGCGGCATGTGCTACATACATGGCTCTAAATTAACTTCTTTTATGCCTCTTTCTGCTGCCAAAATGGCTAGCCAAACACACACTCACTAATGTGTCAGAGTGGCTAGTAAGTTTGATTTTCTACCAGAATTTGGCCTGGCTGGTGTTAATTTGGAGCCCTGACTACATGTCAACTTGGTAATAGAAGAATAATGAGCCATGGCCTAATGGTTGAGGAGATGGGCTGTAGATCAGTGGTTCACAGGATCGAAACCCACCCCTCCACTCCCTACTTCACTTCATGAAGTTGCCCTTGAGCAAGGCACCAACCCCACATTCCTCCAATAATACTTGAATTAACATTTTATAAATAGCAACAATAACAAATGTGATGCTCTACTTAACCTAGTTCGTGTGCTCTTTTGCTCTAATAATACGTGAATTAATATTTTATGAATAGGAAGAATGAAAATATGATGCTGTACTTGACCCAGCTTGTGTGCTTTTTTGTTTCGGTTCCCCAGGCTGAAGGAGGTGATTGTGCAGCTGGAGGGCGAGCGGGAAAAGATTCTACGTGAGCGTGACATGTGTACGCGTGCATGCCAGGATGTCGTGGGCGAGTCGGAGTCCACCCACACGGGCCTGAGATGGAAACTCAACCAGCTGGAGGGAGAAAAGCTGGACCTGGTCTCCCAACACAACCAGGAGGTAATGAACTGAGGATGAAGTATCCAAGGCACTCTCCAGAAATTAAAGTGCAAATGCGTTAGACATTTTCTCTGGGTGTGTGCTTCCGTGCAATTAACCCATTGTGTCCTGTAGCGACATATACGCTGCATTAAGGTTCTTGGGATTTCAACTGTTTTTATTAAAAATGTGGGCATGTCAAACCTGAATGAACACATTCTAATGCAAAATGAGGTTCCTAGCTGTGAAAGCTTTTAAACGCAACTCATTTCATGTTTTTATGTTCTGCGGAGGCTGAGATATTTAGAGTTTAATAGGAAGAGGGCACCTTTTTCCAAAAAGGGCTTAGGCTAAAATGGGTTAAGATACTTGACTATCTGCTGGTTCGCTGCTGCTCACTACCGGGCATTTAATGGTGGGTGTAACAAAGAATCCACTGCTATTTTCTTGGCATTCGAGGTGGGCTGTATCATGAATCACACACTTGGGGTGTATATACTGAGTCTGTATTCCAAAATTCAGCACAAGCACTGTTGAGCGAGAACAGAAGACATTAGTGCTAAGATAAGCTACCTGACTATCTGCTGGTTGGCTGCTGCTAACTAGTGGGGTGTGAACACCCACTAATCGCTGCTATTGCCTTGTCAGTCCATGTGGGTTGTGTGAATCTCTAAATTGCGGCATATATACACAGTCTATACTAAAAGATTAAGGACAAGCACTGTTGAGTGAGTGGACAATGTAGAGCTGCAGTACTTCTGTCTCGGTTAGTGAAGCAGCGTAGTTTTTTGTTTTAAGTGCAGGGAGGTACACACCCAGAGAAACTGACTATATGCTGGTTGGCTCGTCCCATAACGAGTGATTCCATATCCTCCGCAGTGAGATTTCTTTTATCCATTTATCATGAAATTTGGATTTAAAAGAGCACATAAACTAGAAATAAATTCAGAGTGTGCAGCCCTCTGGCCAGGGGGCTGTTTGATAGAACATTATTATTATTATTATTATTATTATTATTATTATTATTATTATTATTAACATTTGACTATGTTACACCCTATTTTTTAAAAAGTCTTTCTGACTTCTTTTTGTGGAATTAGAAACTGTAATGTCAAAATTCGCCCTATCCCGCAATGGTGAAGAATTCCTGCGTCCGGATCATGATTTGGATTACCACCAAAATTGAATCACTGATTCCTTTGGTCATTTCCAACAACTCCAAAAGTTACAAAGTTAAATCCAAATCTGTTCAGAACTTTTTGAGTTATCCTGCTGAGAGACAAACAAACAGACAAACCAACGCGACTGAAAACATAACCTCCTTGGCGGAGGTAAAAAAAAAAAACCTGTTTATTTTAGATGACTGTGTCTACACGTCTTCCCCCAGGTGTCCCAGCTGCATGCCCAGGTGGCCAGGCTGAGGGCACAGGTGGAGCGCGGGGAGGCCACGCGTCAGACCCTGGAGTACGACATTGCCGTAGCAACCCGGGACGCGGCCTTCGCCCAGGACAAAGCAGAAGCCCGTGTGGCCGAAATGCAGAAAGAAAACCACGAACTGAAAGGTGTGTGTATCGCAAAGGGTGTACGCTCATGTTAAGGATTGCTTCACCAAAATTGGCAGTGTTTTGAAGAATCAGAACTAGACTGCATTCTCGCTGAAAATGCAAAAATGTGGGCTTGCCTTTAGGGCCAGACCTTATCAGTTTTGGAAAAAAATAATAACATGCATGCTATTCTAACTAAGCAAAAGAACACTGTATATAATAAAATCTGAAATGTAATTTTGGTCAAAGTGGTGATTCGAACTTGAAACCTTCTGATCTTCAAACCAACACCATAGCCACTAAGCCAAGCAACTAGCTAGGCAAGTATCCTTAATTATTTTGAGTGCTTGTGTGTGTGTGTGTGTGTGTGTGTGTGTGTGTGTGTTTCATCAGATATGAACACTGAGCTGTGCCAGACAGCAGAGGACCTGCAGCGTGCGCTGGAGATTAGCAGGCAGGCTAGAGAGGAGGACCTACAGGGCCTCACCGCGGAGCTCGCCGAGAGGGACCAGCTCCTCGTCACCGCACACACAGACAACGACCAGCTCACCACAGAGAAAACCCGACTGCTGGCAGTACTACAGGTTTGTAATAGATTGATGGATAGACAGGTAGATAGACAGACAAACAGTTTGGCAGCTTAGCAGGCAGGCTATTAGAGGAGGACCTACAAGGCCTCACCGCGGAGCTCGCCGAGGACCAGCTCACTGCAGAGAAAACTGGATTGCAGGCAGTATTACAGGTGTGTAATAGATGGATTGACGGACGGACGGACGGACGGAGGGATGGATGGAGTAGCAGGCAGGCTATTAGAGGCCTACAAGGCCTCACTGCAGAGCTCGCAGAGCTACCAACTCCTTGTCACTGCACACATATATAACAGATGGATTGGATAGACGGATGGGCAGACAGACAGACAGGCAGGCAGACAGACAGGAAGGCAGGCAGGCAGACAGACAGGAAGACCGATAGGGCCTCACTGTGGAGGTTGCTGTGAGGGATGAGCTGCTACTTTGCCCCCTGACATCAGATCTGCTCCTACAACCACTACTTTTAAATCCAGACTTAAAACTAATTTCTACATATTGGCCTTTGCTCCCTAGTTTCATCTTTTTCTAGAAACACACAATGGTGTTCTGCATTAGTCCAGGGTAGCAAGTCTGCTCTATGCTCGCAATGGCTCAAGTGGAAGGGAATGTATTGGGCTTAGCGCAACCTACATTTTGGCAGTAATAGACAAATGACAAAAATAGTGTTTCAACTCGATATAATGAAATTTGATATTGTTTGACAGCAATATTGATATCACAATATAAATTCAATATATTACACAGCCCTAGTACAGGTGTGGATGTACAGTATGTATGTGTGAGGCAGGCAGGCAGACAGACGGTGTGTAACTGTCTTTTCATTAAATCAGTCATGTCATTTGTATCAACTGTCTAATATAACATTTCATGCTTGAAACCGCATGATTAAATATTTCGTGCTTGATTAGAAACCATTTACACTATTAGTGCTGGCTAAGCCATTTCACGCTCAGGGTATTTAACAAATCATTCCCTGGTCTGTCTGGGAGGGATGGGCTTTGAGCTCTGAAGTTTAAAATTAGAGTCCTTTGTACTTTTGAATGTCATGCCTCCCGCTGAGGTCTCTCCGGAGGTCTCTGTGCTGCGTCAGAGCTCAGAGGTAGAGAGGGATAGTGAGATGGGGAGGGAGGGAGACAGAGATGTATGAGAGAGAGAGAGAGAGAGAGAGAGAGAGAGAGAGAGAGAGAGAGAGAGAGAGAGAGAGAGAGAGAGAGAGAGAGAGAGAGAGAGAGAGAGAGAGAGAGAGAGAGAGAGAGAGAGAGAGAGAGAGAGAGAGAGAGAGAGAGAGATTCCCATTGATGTCTCAAAAGAACAGTCATGGAACTCCGAAAGTAGTATATGAAATATAACCCATTACGGAAAAAGACAAGTTCTCTAGCTCCCACCAAAGCTTGAAGGCTTGTTTACAAAATTTTGTCTCTCCCCTGGTAAGCTTACCTTAACAGGTTCAGGGGCGTGGGTAGTTGCCCAATAACACGACTTTGCTGGTGTTTTGGAAGACGGGACAGAAGGTTGGATACTTTCTTATTTACGGCTAAAATTGTGATTTGCGTGCATTTAGTGACTGCAAATTTAGTGGTTTTCAACTTCGGGTGTCTTAATAATCCATGTACAACCTCCAAAATCGCAGAATCGAGACTTTACACATGACATCAGGAAAACTTAGAGAAGGCAGCTTTAATGTTGTGTGTTTGGCGCCACCCACAGGGCTACTAAAAACATTGCGGGCGGACGGACTACAGGTTTGTGATGGATGGATGGATGGATGGATGGATGGATTGCGGAAAACAGACAGACAGATGTAATCCTTTCTTCTCTTTCTCACTTTCTGGCTCAACTCTCTCTCTCTCTCTCTCTCTCTCTCTCTCTCTCTCTCTCTCTCTCTCTCTCTCTCTATCTCTATCTCTCTCTCTCTCTCTCTCTCTCTCTCTCTCTCTCTCTCTATCTCTCTCTCCCTCACCTATCTCTCTTTCTGCACTCCCTTTAAATCTCTCTCTCTTTCTCGCTCACCTGTCTCTCTGCACTGCGCTTCCATCTCTTCTCTCTCTCTCTCGCCTATTTCTCTGTCTGCACCACCTTCAATCTCTTCTTGCTCTCTCTCTCTCTCTCTCTCTCTCTCTCTCTCTCTCTCTCTCTCTCAGGAACAGGAGGGCACCTTGCATAAGCTGAAGGAGCGTCTGGAGGGGGAGCAGAGGGAGAGGGAGAAGGACAGACGGTCCGCCGACAAGGAAAGGAGGTGCCGCAAAGAGCTGGAGGTGTGTGTGCGTGTGCGTGTGTGTGCGCGCGCGCGTGTGTGTGTGCACGCGTGTGTGTGTGCACGCGTGTGTGTGCGCGCGCGTGTGTGTGCGCGCGCGTGTGTGTCTGTCCTGCCCGTGCCTGTGCATCATGAATGATAGAGAAATGTGCCAATATATATAGGTCAAACTCACTATGTGTGTGTGTGTGTGTGTGTGTGTGTGTGTGCAGATGAAGCTAAAGACGGTTGAGACGGCATTGAAGGCGGAGCAGAGTGTGCAACAGGAAATGACATCAGGACTGGCGGCCCTCAGGGAGAGGCTAAAGGAGGCCGAGAGCTCGCAGACACGCTATAAGAAAAGGGCCAACGATGTGCAGGCCAAACTAGAACAGTACGTAAAGTGTGTGTGTGTGTGCGTGTGTGTGTGCGTGTGTGTGTGCGTGCGTGCGCGCGCTTGTCTGTCTGTCTGTCTGTCTGTCTGTCTGTCTGTCTGTCTGTCTGTCTGTCTCTGTCTCTGTCTCTCTGTATGTGTGTGTGTGTGTGTGTGTGTGTGTGTGTGTGTGTGTGTGTGTGTGTGTGTGTGTGTGTGTGTGTGTGTGTGTGTGTGTGTGTGTGTGTGTGTGTGTGTGTGTGTGTGTGTGTTAGGGGGATGAGTGCTCCAAGATGCCCCACAATCAATCAATGCACCATGCAGACGCAAATGTGACCCAGACCCAGTGTAAAGTATTGCATAGAAATCAGTGTGTGTGTGAGTGGGTGTATGCACATACACTCACCGGCCACTTCATCAGGAACACCTCTCTAGTGCTGGGTTGGTCCCCCTTTTGCCTTCAAAACTGCCTGAACTGCCTGCAGCAATACTCGGGTAGGCTGTGGCATTCCAGCAAAGATAAATGTGTACTTATTGGCCCAAATTGTGCTAAGAAAATGTCCTTATGCCATTTTATCCCCAGCCTGAAACGTTGATGTAAAACAGGGTTGACCCATGTTTTCACCCAGGGTTGACTCATGTTGTTGACGCCAAATTCTGACCATTCCACCTGAGTGTTTCAGTAGATATCAAGACTCATCAGACCAGGCAACGTTTTTCCGATTATCTAGTGAAGTTTTTGGTGAGCCTGTCCAAATTTTTGCCTCATTTTCCTGTTCTTAGCTGACAGGAGTGGCACCAAATGTGGTTTTCTGCTGCTGTAGCCCATTTGCCTCAAGATATGATGTGCTGTGTAATCGGGGATTCTCCTATGCATACCTCACTTGTAATGAGTGGTTATTTGACTTATTTTGTATCAGCTCAAATCAGTCTGGCCATTCTCCTCTGACCTCTGCCATCAACAAGCCATTTTTGCCCACAGAATCGCAGTTCATTGCAATTTTTTTCCTTTTTCGTATCATTCTTTGTAAATCCCAGAGATAGTTGTGTGTGGATATCCCAGTAGATCAGTCTTTTCTGAAATAGTCAAATCAAGCCCTTCGGCACCAACAAACATGCCATGTTCAAAGTCATTTGAATAACTTTTCTTCCCCATTATGATGCTCGGTTTGAACCAAAGAAACTCAAGAGAAAGAACAATCTCATGGCGGGGAATGCATTGGCCACGGTGTAGTACGGGGGCGTTGCCTGAGGACACGAGTGGATGGAAAATTAACTCCCTTGCGCATGGTCATTGGTCATCCATCCACGATGGATGCCATTTTCGTACTCCGTAATTTGTGGCCAAGTAACGGCAGCTGTTGGTCAGCAGTAATTGCTGGGGGTAATTAAGGACAGCTGACAGACATTCACGCTGTCCTATGACCTGTTCCACAGTGAATAACATTTCCGTACTCCCCTCGCCATCATTTCCTACTACGCTGTTATGACGTGAGTAAGCCCTCTTGTCTCAAGCCTCTTTGGTTTGGACTGCATCAGATCATCTCGACCATGTCTACAATGCACAAATGCATTGAGTTGCCACCATGTCATTGGCTGATCAGAAAGTTGCCTCAATGAACAGTTGTAACAGGTGTTCCTAATATAGTGGCCGGTGAGTGTATATTTAATGACAGAGCTCATGGGGGGAGGGAGAGTTTCTGTGTGTGTACATGTGTATATGTTTAGAGGCTGAGGGTCACAGACGTGTGTGTGTGTGTGTGTGTGTGTGTGTGTGTGTGTGTGTGTGTGTGTGTGTGTGTGTGTGTGTGTGTGTGTGTGTGTGTGTGTGTGTGTGTGTGTGTGTGTAGGGTGGAAAAAGAGCATGCCGGTGCTAAGGCGGAGTTGAACAGCCTGGTGCAGGAGGAGAGAGAGACCTGCCGCAAGCTCAGAGGAACCATCCAGGAACTGCACATCGCACACACACACAGCCAGGAGCAACTCACCACGGTACACACACCCAGGAGCAGCTCAGCTTGGCAAACAAACAGAAACCTCTCTCTCTCTCACTCTCACTCACTCACTCACTCACTCACACACACACACACACACACACACACACACACAGAAACCAACTGATCTCTGACTTTTATCTTTTTCGCGCACACGCACGCATGTATAAAGTCAAACCCACATATCACACACCACGCCCACAGACACACACATTCTGGAACAGTTGTCCCAGACACACACTCGTAGAAGTTGTGAAGTCAACTAGTGTGTTCAAGATACTGCACGCGCACTAGGGTGCATCAGATGCCCCCTTTGAAAAGATATTGCCTTGGCCCTATAGTAAAAATGTTCTACACCCAGTAAAAACACACTGTGTAAAATATTTTGAAATTTGGATGAAGTCTACCGGGGCCACCAGCCCCATGAAAATACAAAATAATGGTGATAGTCAGAATCTTGGAATAGAAATGGACATTTTGCTGCATAAAGCTACCCAATAAAAAACATATTGTCTCAGCTCTGTGATAAAAATGTTCTATGCACAGTAAAATCACTCTGTGTAAAATATTTTGAAATTTGGATGAAGTCTACCGGGGCCACCAGCCCCATGAAAATAGAAAATAATGGTGATAGTCAAAATCTTGGATAGAAACAGGGCTGGACTGGCCATCTGGCATGGCGGGCATTTCCCGGTGAGCCCCGCACCCTCGTGGGCCCCCATTTTTTTTATTTTTTACATTACTGAAAATAGGGGCCCATGAGGGTGCGGGGCCCACCGGTGAGTCAGTTCTCCGGCACTAATAATAATGAGGGGGCCCCCTTAAATCCAAAAGTGCCCGGTCCCTATTTATATCCCAGTCCAGCTCTGAATAGAAATGGACATTTTGCTGAATATTGTCTCAGCTGTGTGATAAAAAAAAAATGTTCTATGCACAGTTAAATCACTCTGTGGAAAATGTGTTGAAATTTAGATTAATTCTACTGGGTCCACCAGGTCCATGAAAACACAAAACAATGGTGATAGTGATGGGCAACTTGGATTCCAAAGTCCAGTGCCACATATTCCAAATATAGCCAATATAATGAACCAGCTGACCCACTGCCAGTATCGAGCAAGAGATTGCGAAGTTGTATGACTTTTGTGTGCTTCACCTGTGGGCCTACAGGATTGTACAGGTAGCTGTTAGTATAGGGTGACCAGATTTTTGTAGTCTGAAACCGAGACACTTTGTGCGTGACTGAAGGACAATATTTGGTGGGCGGGTCTGGGGGTCATCCCCCAGGAAAATTTGTATTTTTTAGATGCCATTTCCTGCATTCTAATCAATTTTAGAGGGAGGAATGACAAATCGCAACTGACTCCTTCAGACTTTCTATACAAGCGCTGGCTGCCATTAATTGTGGCCGGTAAACATGTAATCTTTTCCATATATTTACCCTGATAGACATGGCGCAATGTAGTGGGTGGCCAAAACCAGGACATATTTGTGTCCCGAGAGGGTTTGCTCGGGACCTGGGACACACAACTCCAAACCGGGACTGTCCCGGTCAAACCGGGACGTCTGGTCACCCTATGTTAATACCCGGTGGAGCATCTGTACTAAAGCTGTGAATGCTCCTTGGAATGACCTGTGTTTTTTTAAGAAATCCCTGCAGTAGTTCAATAGATTACATACAATACAACTGTATGTGAAGAGTTCAGATGCAAAACCCCTCAACTCCATTTCTGAAGACCTGCACTTCTATATTTTTAGAGAACCCTGATGTTGGTTTGGTTTACATATATGTACTTGATAATACATATAAATAGTTATATTACATGAATAAAATAAAATAATTTGCAATTTTGATAGCTTTGTATTAAATAAAAATGAATTAAGAGTATTTACTGAAAAGGCACTTAGGGGCTTTTGCATCTGAACTCTTCATGTGATGTTGGAAAGAGTGGCTTCCCAAAACCTGTACTTAAGTGGCTTCTAGGTATGTCATGGGTATCACCAGGTCCAGAGTCCATTGCCAAGGGCCTCTCAGGTAAATGATGGTACTCATCTGATGGAGTAAAGTGAAATACTACCACAGGCAATGGGATAAAGAAGTAATGGCACTCTTCAATACAGTTGTATTGACTGCTTTGTAGCCATCCCAAGGAACATTCACAGCTTTAGTACATATGTTCCTCCATGAATTGTAGGCCCACAGGTGAAACACACAAATATAACAGTCATGCAGCTTTGCAATCTCTTGCTTGATACTAGCAGTGGTCCAAGGCAGCAAGGAATTGATATTGTGTTGCAAAAGAGCAAATTTGCCTAAATATAGCAGTTTGACCATCAGTCTGTCCTGAGACTGAAGTCTGTGTAAGTGGATCGACTGAATACACAACCTGCTTAGATATTCCTTCTGTTTGTGCTCCCAATACAGGTGATCTCACTAATTACCTCATCAACCTGGCTTAAGTGGTAATTAGGCTCAGCTGGTTCATTATATTGGCTGGGGCAAATGTGTCACGTGGTTTGTCCACCTCTGTTTTAGGACAATGGCAAACCTAGATTAAAAAGCTACAATCCAGTGCCACAGATTTCAAATTACCTGGTTTTACCTGTCCAATTGCCCTAACTGGAAAGGTAAAACTAGGTATGTCAATTGGAATATGTGGCACTGGACTTCAGCTTTGGAATCCAGGTTGCCCATCACCATCACCATTATTTTGTATTTTCATGGGCCTGGTGGACCCGGTAGAATTCATCTAAATTTCAACATATTTTACACAGAGTGATTCTACTGTGCATAGAACATTTTTATCACAGAGCTGAGACAATATATTTTTTATTGGGTAGCTTTATGCAGCAAAATGTCCATTTCTATTCCAAGATTCTGACTATCACCATTATTTTGTATTTTCATGGGGCTGGTGGCCCCGGTAGACTTCATCCAAATTTCAAAATATTTTACACAGTGTGTTTTTACCGGGTGTAGAACATTTTTACTGTAGGGCCAAGGCAATATCTTATCATAGGGGGCATCTGATGCACCCTAACGCGCACACACACCAACCAATATCTCGCAGCAGTCTCTCTCTAACAGAAACGAACATCAGACACACACACACACACACACACACACACACACACACACACACACACACACACACACACACACACACACACACACACACACACACACACACACACACACACACACACACACACACACACACACACACACACACACACACAATCCCTGTGGTCTATCAGTATCACTGTGCTCTATCAGCCTCACATTTCCTGTAGCTTTTGCCAAGCCAAAGATAGAAAGTGGAAAATTACAGAGTTGCGCAAGTGAGTCGGCCATCGCGGTCCTCAGTCTCTCCACACTCGTTTGCCCTCACTAAGTTGACAACAAGTACTGTATTTCCTCAGTTTTGTCCTCAGTCCTGGCAAATGGCAAATATGGCTTTTATTCTTTTAGTCCAGATTAATGTTTTGTTAAGCAGTCCTGGCTATTAGGGGAAAATACGGTAATTATCTCTTGGAGAGGAGCTCATGTCAAAGACCTCATCATCATAAAGTTGCCAAAAGTTTACAGATGGCAAGTTTAGGATAGTACACTTGCCAACACACGTCTATGCAGGATTCACAAAAAGTTGGGAATATTTGTCTAATGGCAAAATGTATGTGAAGTGAATTGGTGTTAAGAGTCAGGCTTGTTGCATGGCAGTCAGAGTTCAACCCTGGGTGATGGCCACTCCAAACAAATGGCAATTATTTTTCAAGGTTGCCTTCCCATTACAGGGGACCAGGCACTGATTCCGGGGACACAGACTGTACAGTGCACACAAATTACTGTACAGTACACACAAATTTGCAAAGCTAGGCATTTTTTTTTCCATTTATTCTTATGGGACAAGCATAGAAGGGTGAAGGCAAGCTAACTGGCCAAAGTGACACGAAATGTATCCGGCCAAATTTAACATTATACAAATGAGGGGCGCAATCAAGTCAGCAACAAGTCAGCAAACATTTCTTCGTTTCGCTCATTTCACCTCGTAGCTTTTTAAATCTACTGTACATTTGTGCATGTATACTGATAATTTTGTTGACCATTCCTTTCTCTCCCCTCTCTCTGTCTCTCTCTGTCTCTGTCTCCCTCTCTCTCTCTCTCTCTCTCTCTCTCTCTCCCTCTCTCTCTCTCTCTCTCTCTCTCTCTCTCTCTCTCTCTCTCTCTCTCTGTCTCTCTCTCTCTCTCTCTCTCTCTCTCTCTCTCTAGGCGTTTGAGAGGCGGCAGGTTCAGGAAGAGGAGCATGAGATGGTCATGAAGCAGCTCAGCCACCTGCTGCAAGAGCATGGCCAGCAGGGGGAGACAAACACAAGCAACGCAGGTCAGATGCAGGAAGACGTGTTTGTTTGAGTGTGTGCTTAAATGCATGTGTGTGTCTGTGTCTGTGTGTGTGTGTGTGTGTGTGTGTGTGTGTGTGTGTGTGTGTGCGCGTGCGTGCGTGCGTGCGTGCGTGCGTGAGTGCGTGCGTGCGTGCGTGCGTGTGGAGGGTTTTTGGACATTCTCTTTAAAGGGGCATTCCACCGGTGGAGACATGAATATGTATTGAAAGTGGGGTCATATATGTAGTAGAATAGTAGCATAAATTTCTAATTTTGTGCCCTCGTGGCCGAGAAAAGACAGAAAACGACTTTTTAGTGCTTGTGGATTTGTGATAGCAATCCCCATACTGCATGGCAATGCTCAAGTTCCACAGGCCACACCCAGGCAGCTCTGCCAGTGACTTACTGGAGCCTCAATAAGTCGAGATACCGCAACGGCTGTATGCGCATTTAGACAGCAATGCATTCTCGCTCAAAAAGTTGCATGACGGTTAGATTTCCTGTCAAACTTCAAAATTTCAGTGATGTTGCGTTGACGAGATGGCATGTCACATGGTGTCAAACTATCGCGGGATGAATGCGACTGCAGTCAGATCTTGCAACCTCTGCAGTTGCTTATCCCGTTCAACGCTCACCTGCAGACTGCCTCCGAGGTCACACGCCCATGAACTGGTTGGTCAACAACTCACTCACATGTGTATATGAGTCTTGTCTCACACCCCTACACAAGTTTGCGCAGGTCCCCACATCAGCTCCTCCTCACTGCCTGTCTCCCACTCCTCACACATGATGTGTTAGTAGAGCAAACTGGTGCGAGCTCATAGTCTCGTTTTTATTTGAATGCGCTGTATTTAATAACACCCACATCGTGACAACAAGTTCTCGCTCACATGCTTCGTCAAGGTTGGTCGACAGCAACAAAGTCGTATGATTTCAAAAGCACTGGCACACTGTTCTGTGATAGGTCTGTTAGCGTGTTAGGTCCAACTCCCTATGGGCGGGGTTGAAAGGGTGGGAAAAATGCTTGTTGTCTCAACAGAAATCCACCTCTCTTACACTTAGACATAGGGCAGTCATGGGTGAGCGGTTAGGGCGTCAGACTTGCATCCCAGAGGTTGCCGGTTCGACTCCCGACCCGCCAGGTTGGTGGGGGGAGTAATCAACCAGTGCTCTCCCCCATCCTCCTCCATGACTGAGGTACCCTGAGCATGGTACCGTCCCACCGCACTGCTCCCCATGGGGCGCCACTGAGGGCTGCCCCCTTGCACGGGTGAGGCATAAATGCAATTTCGTTGTGTGCAGTGTGCAGTGTTCACTTGTGTGCTGTGGAGTGCTGTGTCACAATGACAATGGGAGTTGGAGTTTCCCAATGGGCTTTTCTTCCTCCTACAATGATGCAAAATGACGATTTTTACATCATTGTAGGAGGAAGTGTTAAGAGGTGAATACGGATTTCTCCTGTCTCAGGGGGAATTGAGAGAATGTTGCATGACCATTCAAAAGTATGATTGGGTGTCTAACAATGGAAAGCCTAATGCAAATGGGTGGAGTGTCCCTTTAAATATCTATGGATCTTTTTTATTAGTTGGGGAAGAAGACATTTTCAGATATTGCAGACATTGCTGTCTGTTTGTAAATTTGTGTACACCTTTGTTGTGTGCGCGCGTGTGTGTGTGCGCGCATGTGTTTGTGTGTGTGTGTGTGTGTGTGTGTGTGTGTGTGTGTGTGTGTGTGTGT
>NC_085877.1:31590075-31592575 GCF_034702125.1 Engraulis encrasicolus | reverse complement strand
TGGAGGTATATGTTGCATCACCAGAGTAAGACTCAGAGAATGACTCATCATAAACCTGCCACCACCCTGCTTTGTATGAAAAATTTGAATAAAGTATTGCCCCCCCATTTGCAACGTAGCGCTCCCCCACTCATCGGTCTCCTTCTCAACGCCCCCCCAAGGGCTCTCTAATGACCCCTTGGGGGCTGTAGAACCCCCCTTGAGAAGCACTGCACTATGTGCTAGGTTGGAGGTACACATTGTTTCATCAGAGAATGGCTGGGAGAACAGGATAAGGTTAAAGTATACAATTATTTGACTTGGAACTGCACTCATTCAGCATGCCAACCCCTGCATAAGGTTTGCTCTAGTTTCCTAGGCTACAAATACAGTATGTTACAAATACTGTGTGTGTGTGTGTGTGTGTGTGTGTGTGTGTGTGTGCGTGCGTGTGTGTGTGTGTGTGTCTAGGAGCTGCGTAGCAAGGCGGACGCCTCTAAGGAACGTCTGAGCGCGACGGAGCACGAGAAGGCCCGTCTGAGCACCCGAGCGTCCGACCTGCGAGAGCGCCTCAAGGCCGCCGAGCGCCTTTCGTCATCACTGCTCCACAGCGCCGCCCTGCTGGCCGGCTGCCTCTGGCCACTACTGAGACGCACTAGAGACCTGGCACGACAGAAGAGGGCACTGCAGGTACAGGACAGGGATGGATGGATGGATGGAGATATCGATGTATAGATAGATAGATAGATGGATGGATACTGAGACGCAGTAGAGACCTGACACGTCAGAAGAGGGAACTGCAGGCTGACAAATGGAAGCTTGCAGTTTGTTTCAATAGATTCAACTAACACGATTAGCTATGGTCTACGTATATGCCAAATCATACATTTTTAATGCCCAATGAATGGCCATGGGCAATTGTAAAACACTGTAAAACAACACATTTCCTATGAGAAACAGCATCAGTATCCTCCAGACTGTCTCACTTGTGAGATGGTCTGGTGTGTAACAGGCAAGTGGAAAATCAGCACATTCCCAGAAATTGAGGACTGTCACCTTATTGTGGTAGAGATGAATGCGCCTTAAGAGTGTGTTTTAATTACCAGACCACCTCCACCACCTCTCTGCAGGGTCTCCTGGACGGCCGCGGCACGCTGGAGCGAGAGGTGCAGGCCATCCTCCTGGCTCTGGGAAACGGCGACCCGGAAGATGGCGACACCGCTGGGACACACACACTCCACAAGCCAACAACAACAGCAATGGGCACACGCATTCCAACTCACACACTTGCCTGGCGTCGCAAGGGCATGTGGGGATTCCGGCGTGCCGTGATTGGGGTGCTGGCAGCTGGGCGTTTCAGGGTGCTGGCGAGGGTGGGCGCGCGAGTCTGCTTCACGGCTGAGAATCCGTACGGGGAAGGGACGGTGTGTGTGAGCGTCTGCGCGCCGTCGGAGCGAAGGATTAGGAGGAATGGAGAGGAGGAAGAGAAGGATGAAGAGGTGGAGTGGACGCAGGGCACCAAGCTGAAGAGCCTCATTCTGACCTGCAGTGAGGATGGCACAGGTGACTATGCCTTAACTTAGTGGTTTCCCAACTTTTTTCCTGCTGAAAAGCATTTTTGCAAGCCCCCCACAGCCCACCTCCCAGTTTCCAAAGTCCAGACATTTTCAGCCTTAATGTTGTGTGTGAAAATCACAGGAAAAGTTAATACATTACGAGCTGTGATGGCCGAGAGGTTAAGGCGTTGGGGTTTCTCCGCACAGTTTTGACAGCGAAAAGTCTGTGGCCGGCCGTGGCATAGTGGTTTGGGAGGTGGACTTAAGATCAGAGGGTTGCAGGTTTGAATCCCACCCTTACCCATCCTCCCTACATCTCCATCCATGGCAGAAGTATCCTTAAGCAAGGCAGCTAACCCCACATTGCTCCAAGTACTGTAACCTGTATCTAAATAACTGTAAGTCGCTTTTGATATAAAAGCTTAATTTGCAGCAAATCATTTGTGTTTACGCTGTGTAATTGGTACCTGAATTGATTACATTTTGTAGCCTGAAGATGGCAGTAGCTAATTGTCTGCTAACAGCTTTGAGGCGTTTAGGGGATATCCCTCTGGCTGTCAGAATCAGTTGCATCAGTGTTGCCAGATGCACGATGTAATTGTCGTATTTGTATCATAATATTGTCCGTTTTGTCCTCTGTATGATTAAAAAAAAATGTGATTCATCGTAATTTCAGAGTTGTCATTCAGTTTAGATGCCTTGAAACAACAATTTGGCTCTTGTATGATAATTTCCTCCCAAAAAGCGATAATTCTGAGGTTTTGGTATGATCATTTTTCGTCTGGCAACACTGAACTGCGTAGACCTAGCTTTTCATGTTGTGTGTGCGTGTGTGTGTAAGATGTGGCCATCAGGTTTTCACGGCTGCTGGAGAGGCTTGTGTGTGAGAGTGACCGTTGCCACGGCTACCACAGCGAGAGGGGCTCACTGGTACGCCTGCTGGCCCAGGGACTCTACCGACTGCG
>NC_085877.1:31577575-31582575 GCF_034702125.1 Engraulis encrasicolus | reverse complement strand
AACAGACAGACAAACCAACGCGACCGAAAACATTTCCAAATTCCAAACGAGCCAAAAACAATTACCATGAATGAATGCAATTCCTACAATAGCGATATCAGGTCATGGGAAGCAGACGTCAGCCTGGTGCAGCCACAACTATTTAAAGCAATGTTTACCTGGCTTTAGGCATACACTGGTACACTACATGACATGACATGGCATTGTTCATTTCCTCCCTCAGGTGAAACAGATGGAAGAGGAGTACGCACCTCTTCCTATGAAGGACGACCCTGTCCTGGCCTCTGGTCCTCTCAAGAAGACTAACGCACCAGCCAAGAGGACATGCAAAAAACACTGACACACACAGACACGCACAGACACATCTGTACCTGTGAAGGATGACCCCGTCTGCTACTCTGTCGCCCAGAAGAAGACCACAGCACCAGCCTAGAGGACATGCAAAAAACACTGACACACACACACACACACACACACACACACACACACACACACATACACACACACTGAGACTGCTCTCCACACCTCTACCAGACAAGCAAAGAGTGGGTTTATGGACACAGAGCTGGCCAAAAAAGGATATATTGTGCTGAATCGGGCATAGATTCAGATAGATGTTTAGGATATGTGTGTGTGATTTTATACACTTTTTGTATTCGTTTTATACACAACCATTTTATATATGTCGATCAATGATCTGCATTAAAAAAAAGCTGTGACACAGCGTTTGTGTACTTTGCATTGAGTTTTGGGAAATCAAAGAATTTTCCTTGCCATCCTTATTGAAAATATATTGGCTCCACTATATGCAAAATTGCACAAATACAAAAACACATTTCCAAAGATGGATTTATATATGGAGTATTATTTTCATTTATATTCTGAAAATGAGACCCGTAACTCATGAGAGAGAGAGGAACTAATGTCTCTATATTAAATGTAAACTTCTCATATATTGGCTATTAGTTCAGTGGTAGCGGCAGTGATTGTGCACTGCCATTTTATAGGCACCTACAAACTCAAACACACTGCTGGGAAACCACCTGCTCCCAATCATTTATCTTTCCTCGTTGTGATTCATGTCTTTACCACTAGATGGTGTGCCATTGGAGAAAATCACAGCACAAACTCTATTAGAACTACTCAAACCCCCTCCAAAAAATCATATTAATATGCACCATTGAATAGTCAAGTTTGCCTTCGCATTAGCAAGTTGTTAAAAGTGCTCCTTCCCAGCTCCCTCTAGGCATCTTGCCCATTGCCTTTTCGCCTTCTTTCATTTCATCTCTCTTGTCTACTTCAGCGTTTCGCTTCTGCGCTCATCTTTTTCTATTTCTACTTCTTTCTACTTTTTTCCCCCTTCCTCTTCCTCCTCTGTTCCATCAGCCACTTGTCTGCCATAGTCCCAGAGCGACCGCAGTTCTCCACACACACATTATCTTTGCACTCATATCCTATCTGAGCACGGAGTCCTTACACAAACTGTGACAGGCTTTTTAAGTGTGTGTGTGTGTGTGTGTGTGAGAGAGAGTGTGAGAGAGAGAGAAAAAATGAGAGAGATAGAGAGAAAAAAAAATAGTGAGAGACGGAGCGCATAAGTGTGCGTGTGTACTCAAAACTGAAACTTTTACACAGAAAGTGCTGATGGTCCGTTTTCTTCTCCTTCCGTGGGATGGTATCAAAAGACCGATTTTAAAGTGTGTGCGTGGTGCCTGAGGACATGTTTGTCTCTAAGCCCGCGTCACTTAAGTACTCCAAAAAGAAAAGAGGCGCCACAAAGTGACTTGCTACTAGCCCCTTGAATTCGGCCCCCACCGTTTACCATTCAGCATTTCAGTTGTGTTTCAATGCACCAGGGGATCAGTGCCAACTGTGAATAGATGGATAAGGGAGAAATATCAGCTTAAAAGCAACTTGCTGATACGGCAGCATGCGGATCCACACACACACACACAGGGGTGCCGACAGGGGGGACAAAGGGGACAGTTGTTCCCGGGCCCACGGAGAGAGGGGGCCCAGAATTGGGTCCTCATGACATTGATTGATTGATTGACTTTATTTGACAGTCTCAGTTCTTGAATAAAAGCAAATACATGATTAGTTTCAAGCAAAAACCACACCACATACTTCACTAAAAGAAAACAACAGAGAGTCAGGATTACACAATAAAGCCCAAGGGCTTATTTCCATTGTGGTCCTTGATGTTGGATGGCAGCAGATGTTAAAATGGCATGAGTGGCGTTGTGGCAACTAAAACTCCATTGAAAATGAATAAATAAGAAACACCAATTACTACTAAGACTGCAATACCACATTACTTGGTTTGCATATAAAAGCACCACAATTTCAAATTATATACAATATACAACAACATACAACAACAACAGAACATAAGGACTCCCTACTTGTTTTGTATATAAAAGCTCCACAATTTCATATTATATACAATATACAACAACATATAGCATAATAAGGACTCCCTACACTGACTGCCCCCTTATCCACGTCTTCAAAGCACGTTTAAACCCATCTAAGTTACTGATTGTCTTTACATTACTTGGTAATCTGTTCCACATACTTGATGCAACAGATAAAAATGAGTCCTTTCCTACTTTGGTCTGTACTCTAGGAGGAACAAAATCAGTGGCACTCCCTCTAGTGGAGTGGCTATGAACATCCCGCACTCTCCTAAAAAAGTTACTTAAATACTTAGGAACATCTCCTTTTAAAATCTTGTGTACCATGGTTATCTCAATTTGACAAACTCTTTCCTCAACTTTTAGCCATCCCAGCCTTTGAAAGTAAATGGGATCAAGGTGGGTTCTTGGGGGTAGGTTTAGTATGATTCTTACCAGTTTATTTTGTGAGGTCTGAAGCTTGTTTTTAAAATACTTACTACTTAGGCCATTATACCAAGAACAACAGGCGTAATCATAGTAGGGTTAAATAATAGCACCTGCCAAGGTCATCATAGCCTTTGTGTCCAGATACTTCGCAATTCTAGCCAGAAAACGTACTCGTTGATTTACCTTAGTAATGACTTTCTGGGCTTGCTCAACTCCAGACAGCTGACTGTCCAGCACACACCCAAGATAGCTGACTGAATCCTTAGCCTGTAGTGCAGCATTACCAGCTAGTACAGCAAACCCAGGATTTTTGTTCAGCTTCACTCTAGATCCAAACAAGATGTATTCAGTTTTGCCTAAGTGAAGAGATAATCTATTGTATGCTAGCCACTTGCTGACATTTAAAAGTTCACATCTTAAGATGGACTCAACAATCTTATTTTTGTATTTATTGGTGGGGGGGGGGGGCTTTCAAATGACTTTGTCCTGGGCCCGTCCAAAGCTGTCAGTGCCCCTGCATACACACACACGCTTTGGAATTGGTGCCACCCATGGAATAAACATGCACAAACACAGTTAGTACGCTGACACAACATTAATACCCTTATTCATGCGCACATTCGTGTGTGTGTGTGTGCCTGTGTGACTTCCATGGCTAATCCCTTCCAAAGGGCTTGGCTCCAGCCCCACAGATGTCTTAAGTGTTTCAGTTGTCACAGTGAATAGGGGTGTACAAGTCCCAGATTACTCCAGTGTCACTGTGGATATCAGCTCTGTGACGCGCTCTTCAGCATCTTGCACTTCACTATGATTTGTTTCGGCGTGTCTGTGTGTGTGAGAGAGCAGGGTTGGGGCAGCGCAGGCATAGGCAGACAAGGTGGTCAACTAGGGCACCAGTAACACCCAAAAGTCCCCCCAAGAAATACAACGTCAAGTGAAATAAAAACAAGCTTTACATTGGCAATGATTATGGAACATTCGGTATATTAGGTATTAGATCAGATGTGCTCAATGTACAACATTATGTTGTTTACAGCTGCCAAGTTCACAAAAATACACAAAAAGGAATTGGGGTGGGGGGTACATAGCATTTTATCGCTTCAAGAAAATCATGGTGTAGTTACAGCATTGCTATACTGGTCTGAAGGTCTTTGTGAGGCTCTTCTTCACCTCCAGCTTCTCTGCCATTTGTTGGGTGTGTGAGAAAGAGGGGGGAGGAAGAGATAGAGAGCAGAAGACAGATTTTTTGGAATTTGCACCATATTTAATTGATAATTTCAGCCAAGATACAGTTTAGTTAAATAGTAATGTATAAATTAGCATAGTGTTGGATAAAGGTATCTTTGTTTGATATCATATGGGGCTCATTAAACATACTCCTATTCTACATAAGAGTGTGTGTGTGGGGAGAGAGAGAGAGAGAGAGAGAGAGAGAGAGAGAGAGAGAGAGAGAGAGAGAGAGAGAGAGAGAGAGAGAGAGAGAGAGAGAGAGAGAGAGAGAGAGAGAGAGAGAGAGAGAGAGAGAGAGAGAAAGACACTTAATGTCACCTCACCAGCAGGGCTCAGACAGTATCCATTTGTTTTGATGTGAGGGGACCTTGTGCCAGCCAAAGTAATGCAGCTGCTAGAGTACATTTTAATCCATCTTCCAGTGGACTGCAGTGTCCTCTGCAGAAACTAAGAGTTGCAATATTCAGCTCTGAGTATGTAGAGTGCTACGGTATCATCTATTCTATCTCGATCTGGAACGGGAAAGCCAGCATCAGGGTGTATGAAAATTGCAAAGCATAGTATATTCTTGTCTCATTCAAGTTCCATTAGAATTATTTGGTGTGTGTGTGAGTAAGTCTGTGTTTCAATCAATGCTCATTCATAAAGCTTTACCATGGTGCGTTTCCTTGGAAATCAATAATGCAGACAGCAATGTGTTATTATTTTCCCTTATTCGGTACTTTTGGTGACATAATAGCAATACAAGCAAAGGCAAATTTAGGACTAAAGCAACATTTATATAGCACAGTATCACACCTATACAGTGGACTCAAACGTGATTCAAAAGATGCTGCTATGGTTGGTGACCAAAGACACTGTAAAACAAGTGTGTTTGTTAGTATTGCTTTGAGATGATGGCCTGCTTTTGTCTTGCATCTCATA
>NC_085877.1:31567575-31570075 GCF_034702125.1 Engraulis encrasicolus | reverse complement strand
AGGACAAAATTCTCCAAAGCAGACATAAAGGTCTGTAAAAGGTGAGTAGTAAGCATACATGTGAGCATACATCCACGCAGGCAGGGCAGCTGACAGTTTTAGCTGGGCCCAGGACAAAGTCGTCAGAAATGGCCCCCAGCCCTATACGTAGTGTACAACGTAATGAGGGCCCAATTCTGGGTCCCCTCTCTGCCTGGGCCCGGGACAACTCTCCCCTTTGTCATCCCCCAGTTGGCACCTCTGCACGCGTGTGCCTGTATTTGGAGAGGATTTTAGAGAATATCTTAAATTTCACACACTGCCATTTCAGGATCCTTAATTACTCAGGCACACCAGATAAACCTCAGAACATACTGAGACAGAGGAGCAAACAGAAGAGTTTGAATGTCAAAATATGTTCATCACTTTGAAACTTTGTAATTTTCTACTAATGTTACACAACTTTTAGATGAGATTTAGCAGGAACAAGAATCTCCTGACATAGTTGAGCTGTCAAGAGAAGCTTGACCCCACATTACTCCGTATGAACTGTCCCTGTACCAGATCAGCATAATATAAATATCTCAAAAGCAAAAGATAAATGATGATTTAAAAAAAACCTCACCCAGTTTCCTTCACTTTTTGGCCTTTATTGTGAACCAGAGTACCGGGTAAACCCGGGTCCCTATTGCATGGACAATGATAATTGAGAATTCCAATGATGATTCCTCTGCAATGGGCAATGTTGCCCATATAGGCCTACATGGTATGTTTTAGTGCACTGCAGCATGGCGCCCCTGATTCAAATGTTTCATAGTATGGAATAGGACCCCTCTTTGCATCGCCTGCTGACCTGTGAAGCTGCTTCTTCTCTGCTCTGTGCGCTGTTGGTCCTGATGGACAACCTCAAAGTGATGGCTTCCAACCGCGCCTTCCCCCAATTCACTCACACCGTCCAATTACATAGCAGATTGAACCAAAGTTTCCTCCCATTATTTGTTTTGGTGTCATGGGGGATTAAGGAGAGAGAGAGAGAGAGAGAGAGAGAGAGAGAGAGAGAGAGAGAGAGAGAGAGAGAGAGAGAGAGAGAGAGAGAGAGAGAGAGAGAGAGAGAGAGAGAGAGTTCTGATAGGATGATGAGAAATTGATAAATAGCCCCAATTGCAGAGGAAGTATCATTAATTATAATTGCATTACACTGGTAGTGTCTAGCGGCAGAAAATGTTGAAACATCTCTAAGTGAGACGTAAACGAAGAGGCGAAAGGATCCGAAACACCAAGATTTTAAGGCCCAGCATCGCTGCCAAAGGTACCCGAAATTGCGCAATGGGGTCTTGGCAACATCCTGCTGAGCGGGACGCATGTTATCGGCTGAACCCTCAGGTACCGTAAGCCTTGACGCGGTCTGTGCCTACACCGCTAATACTGCATGGCGTTTCAAATGTGTGATTGACAGGCAATATCTGCGCGCAATGCAATCTAAAAAAACAAATGTCAACGTGTGAATATTTGAGTTGTAATTGTAAAGAAAATGTTTAGGCAGTGAAGTGGCCTATATAGCCAATATCGTTGTGAAATATAGATAGGCCTATAGATTTAGATATTATCAGGATTTCCAACAGAAATAGCTAAGAAAGATGTTATTATTTCATAACACCTGACGCAATTGAATAGTTGAAGTGGTATTAGTTTATAGCTGTCTGTGCTGGGTTCAATTTTACTAGGGCCTCTTTATTGCTCAGTTGTTGATGAAAACATATTGACTGAGTTTAAATCCAGTCGGATGAAAATAGGCCTACGGTTTAACGAGCAAACGCGTGCGAAACCAAAGAAGAGATGTTTGAATGTGACTGTCGTGCGTAAACTGGGCGATAGGCTACGCACAAGTTTTCTTTTCCTCAAAAATCTGTTTAAAAATGTGGAAGGACTAATGCATATCACCATCAGGTTAACACATCACATTTTGACATGAGAGAGGGGAAAGTTACATTCAAGGAGCAGTCCCAACCCAACTCACTTCATCATTATCCTAATTACTGTAACTTGTGGTAACCTACACCCAACCGGCGTCGCCTCGCCGGCTGCGATGATATAAAATGGACTAATATTCTCTCTCTCTCTCTCTCTCTCTCTCTCTCTCTCTCTCTCTCTCTCTCAGGTGATCGGTTGCACTGTCTTTGGATGCGACTGTGAGGGGTTTCAGCCGGAGAAGGGCAACATGAGATCCTGTGGACAATGTAAACACGGATGGGTTCTTCACGGTAAAATAAAAATAAAATTCAATTGATTTCACAAAATTTTTATTGTTGTTATTATTATTATTATTATTATTATTATTATTATTATTATTATTATATGTCTCACCCAACACCTACACAGATGTTTTACTCTGGTCAGAATAAACAGGGCCCTATGAAATAAAATTAATTACCATCCATCATCTGCATATTGATGCATATTTACAAATCGATAAAAAATGAGACAAACTAAAATGTACCAACCAAAAAATGTCCACATTATG
>NC_085877.1:31557575-31562575 GCF_034702125.1 Engraulis encrasicolus | reverse complement strand
CCCTCAAACAAATGCAGAGGCAGAAATGCAAGAGCGGACTCTCACACACACTCACGCCACCTCTCCCAGCCCACCACCACCAACAGTCCACGTAGCGCACACTCGCACACCTTGGTCGCCACCAAACCCGGTCACTATGACATCACCACACTTTGGCCTGTCTGGGGACGAAGGCCAAGGGGCCATCGAGGTCAAAGGTCAACGTGGCAAAACCGTGTCTCCTGATACCCAGAATGCGTCAGCTCAAGTGGCAGGGGGAGGGCGAGGGGAGGAGAGGCAGGAGGATTTCGGAGAGGTGGCCAATCCAAAAATGGCTGTCTCGCCTCCAGAACCCGCCCTGAAGAGGGCCAGGCGCAAGTCCAGCGCTCCGGTGAAGATCGAGGTGGAGAGAGAGGGTGGCGAGAGAGATGGGGAGGGAGAGGGATGGATGGAAGACAAAGGAGGGGAACCGGAGAAAGGAGGGGAAAGTAAAGACGACAAACGTGGTGATCAGAACCACCCCTGTTCCTGCTGTTCTCCTAACATCTGCCACTTCCAACAGGATGATGACAACCCTGTCAGTGATAGCTGTGGTCAATTTTGCAATGAAATAGTTAACACATGAGCTGGAGTAGCCATAACCAAATGCTTACACAGTAAAACAAAAAATCAGTGTTAATTTAACACTTATACAAAAATACAGACCAAAAACAGTCTAGAAGATGTTAAATTGACTCCAAGTGTTGAATTGATTTTTACTGACTTGGCCTTTGGATGAGAGGGTTGCAGGTTCAAACCTTTTCTTTACCACCAGGTGAAATGAATGACCTCTGTTCCCCTTGCTCTATGAAGCTAACCCCATCGCTTCATGGACTGTTTACCATACCGGTAACACTTTATAATAATGTATGCTTATAAAGCATTAATAAGACTTTGTAAATAATGAACTAATGATGAACAAAAGATTAACACATATTTGTAAATGACTAGGAAATGTTAACAAATGATTCTAATGACTAGGAAATGTTAACAAATGCTTGTAAATGACTAGGAAATGCTATGTTAATATTTTATATTTATCAAACATTTACGTGTTTAACATTTAAGTTGCTTGTAAATGAATAAAATACTCTGTTATAAGGTGTGTAAAATCTTGAATATATCATTTGTAGATATTTTATAAAGCATTAATAAAACTTAGTTAATAATAAAAACATTTGTTAATGTTATATTCATCATTAGTTAATTATTTACTGAGTCTTTACTAAGGAACATTATTATAAAGTGTTACCCCAATACCCTGTACCGGTAAAACTGTTTGGATAAAAGCATCAGCTACTATGTCTAATGCAACATCATTCATTTGTAACATCAAGTTGGTTCAGCTGTGGTCGGTTTCTGTCAAACAGTTTGCTGACTTCTTGCCCATGTATAAATGTACATTTGTCTTCTATAGTGTCATAGAGAATCTTCACAGAAATGTGGACACACATGTTCTCACTGTACTATATAGCAATCATTTCTGCTCATTGTATGGTTATATTGTACACATGCTGTGATGTATTGTGTAGCATCGTGCCTTCTCTTTGTTGACAACAATACCTTTGCAATTCTCATATAAACTGACAACGTTTTCCAGGTCAGCAACATCAATGTCTACAGACAATGGTTCTGAAAATGTCACAGTCATACACAGCTGTCATATGAGACAATTGCTTTGTTGCGAAAGGCTGCAGGGAGACGAATGCTAAATCTAAAATGTCAAAGAGAGATACAGTAGCAACCCTTGTCCCCTGGCCAACACTAGATGCACATCACGTTAGGTATGAATCTTTAGAGGGCTCTATATCAGTGATTCTCAAAGTGTGGTCCGGGGACCACTAGTGGTCCGCGACAGAGCTCAGGTGGTCCTCAAAGGGATTTCTACTTTTCCAAGACAAGCTAGCAGAAGGCTATATTTGTAACATTATTACAAAGCCAACATGTCATATTTTCACCACAATAAGACTTGTAAATGTGACTTAAAAGTAAATGATCTGCATAAAAATTAACAGTGTCGAAATAGTACCCATCAACTGTCAATTCTGTTGACAGGTGGTCCCTGAACATTTTTGGGGGGACAAAGTGGTCCTTGGTCTGAAAAAGTTTGAGAATCACTGGTCTAGTGATATTGCATGTTTGGCGCCACCTGAAGATGACCACAGACAGACAGACAGACAGACAGACAGACAGACAGACAGACAGACAGACAAAACGGGTACACAGACAGACAGACTGTTGCAATACCTGGCCAAACCAAGGGCCAGGTATTATTAATAGTAATCTTTATTGCCGACGCATGTCCACATGACTCAATATGAAACAGTATCACATATCATAAAAGGCAAGCATATTAAAAAAGCACACTGTAAAATATGCAAGCTGTTGCACCAGTGCCAAAGCAATATCATATAGTGCACTCTCTGGTGAATGAATGAATGAACGAATGAACGAATGAACGAATGAATGAATGAACGAACGAACGAACGAACGAATGAACGAACGAACGAACGAACGAACGAATGAACGAACGAACGAACGAACGAACGAACGAATGAATGGATGAATTTGTTTAGGAACTGATTAATTGATGAATGAAGTAATTAACATTTTGTTGTTTTTGGAGTGGGGTACCATGTCATCACACTGATACAAAACCTCTACAGCTGTCATCCCACATTCAGAAGAATAATCTAATGCCAAATCTGAAAGGTACACCCACCCAGGGAAGCCATGGAACCAGGCCTAGGGAGAGAAAGGTCTCAGAATTGGGTACCCATTGCATTATATTGAAAGGAGCCATTTCAGATGACTTTTTCTTGAGCCCAGTCAAGGCTGTCAGCAACTCTGCATACCCTCATTCATTATATAACGACTATGGGTGTTTTTTTGTTGTTCAAGTACTAATAGACTGGAGGGAATGTGGCTGGTGCTGTATTGGGGTCAGGATAAGGTCACCGCTCCTTACTTTAGTATTCAAACAGCCAAAGGCTTGTATGGTGTTGTATTGATTTCATATAAGAAAGTGATGGTCCTGTGAGGCAGTTAGGCATGGATGCTCTCTCTCTCTCTCTCTCTCTCTCTCTCTCTCTCTCTCTCTCTCTCTCTCTCTCTCTCTCTCTCTCTCTCTCTCTCTCGCTCTCTCTCTCTCTCTCTCTCTCTCTCTTGCTCACTCGCTCTCACACACAAACACACACACACATCATTCCCATCCATATGGGGTACTGCTATTTCTTCCATGTAAATCATATGTTTTGCAAAGACCGATTTTTAAAATATATATTTTAAAGTGTATTGATTTATTGAACCCTGTTTAGAAGCAAACATGTTCCTTCACTATCTTGGTGGGGACAATTACTCCCTATTTGAGCTTTTCTAGGTGCACACACACACGCGCGCGCGCATGCATGTGCGCACACACGGATGGACACACAGCAGTTTCTTCCAATGCACAGGTCATACAAGGGAAATTAAATTCTACTTCTCCCTATCCCATACGTAGAATGGACATTAACAGGATAGTCATTAGAGTGCAAGACAGGTCCAGTAGTGTAACCAGGAATAATTAACGATGAAGCAGCAAACTCCTGAGTCAGAGTTTGTCCATGTGTGGGTGGAGTTGGGGTCTTCCTGAGTCAGAGTGGATCCACAATGCAGGAAGGGAAAGGTCCAATAAATAAATTAATAGATAAACGAATGAATGAATGAATGAATGAATGAATGAATGAATGAATGAATGAATGAATATAAATAAATAAATAAATAAATAAATAAATAAATAAATGAATAAATAAATAAATAGAAAAATCATAAAGTCTCCAAAGTTATGGAGAAGATTCTGCTTGCAAGGGGAAACACGTCCACTCCTGCCCTTCCCTATCCCACCCAGCAGGTGGCAGCCCTGAGACAGCATGGCGGCCATGAAAGCGCTGGGGAATGTCGATGGACCTTGAGTGTCGCTGTCCTCGGTCCTGAACCAAGGTGGACAACACACACAGTGCCTCTAAGTGTTTGTGTGAAGGGAAAGGGACAGAGTAATTTGAGTTTAATAAACCACATCTTATTTAGCACATTCCAAATGGAGATATTGCTTTTCAAGTTATATTTATTTCTGTAGAGAATGCACTGTACATTTTGATGCAATAGCTAAGCAACTGGCTATTGCACGATAAAATGAATTAATTTACGGTTAATCTTATTTTCTTCAAATACAGTAGACTATAATAGCCTATGTGCTGGAGGAACCGGAAACATCACTGTCCTTATAAGGGGGCGTGTGTGTGCTGTGTGTGCTCTGTGTGTGCTACGTCACGGACTGTAGGATGACATTCAATAACCCGATCATTGTATCAGACAGCCCGCGAGCCAAGCAGGCGAACCCGTTGGAGCGCGCACACCAAACGAGGGAAGGAAAATAATAACATCCGGCTGCATTTAAAACCCAAGTTCCTGTGGAGACAACGCGACAAAAGAGACAATGTCTATCGCGGGGATGAAAAAGCAGTTTCACAAAGCAACGCAGGTAAGAATTCGAACTATAACGACAGCGTAAAAAAAGCTGGAAGCATCCACACATCAGCAGTCTGCCGCGCGCCTTCTGGGATGTGATGGCGCGAGAGAAGCTGCTATTTTCAAAAACAGAGCAGCGTTCTCAGATATTCTGAAGCATGTGATGTGCTTTTTGGTTTACGTGGGAAACATCCCCTATTTAAATTCTGTTTTGAGCCTATGTGTTTGTGTGTCCTCTGCTGGGATACGTTTGGGTCTTCGTGACGGACCACGTCGTGAGAGGGAAGTATAGTGGGGGTCGCTCTCGTGATGCGAGTGTGAAAACAGGGCGTGTGTGCGCTGTGAAATCGTGTATTGTGTTTTAATGATAGCCTCATATACTACTGTAGGCCTATTCTTATGGGACATAATGGCGTTAGGCTATGGTTACGAAACCACCAAGCCCATCACTTGCAATTTCGCCAATTATCTAA
>NC_085877.1:31542575-31547575 GCF_034702125.1 Engraulis encrasicolus | reverse complement strand
TACGCACACCATGTGATTTTCATGGAAAATCCAAGTGAGATTATCCAAATTTGCCCAAACCTTGTAAGGACCTTACAAGGCGCAGTCAGGGAAACACGGTACCAACCCCGTGGCTCCTACTCTACACCTGTCATATCGTCCTGTGAATTTGACAGCATGTTGACGTGCACCGTGGCTGAAGCTGATCCGATTGGATGTATTGCATGATGGCCTGAGATGTTTCTGATTGATGGCTGCACTCTATGAGAGTTGTTGATTCTTTCTTATTGATATTTTCAGGACAAAAAAAAAGAACTGAGAAATGTTATCAGGGAAGCCGACAAGTGGGGACAAAGGAGTGACCTAGCATCCCGGGACCAGAGGGATAGGGGGCCCAAAGTTGGGTCCTCATTACATTGTGTGTATTGGGTTTTGGGCTCTTTCAGATGACTTTGTCCTGGGCCCAGGCAAAAAACCGTCAGAGGCCCTGGTTGTCATATATTTATTTTTGTCATCAAGCATCACTCAATGAGACAGTAAAGAAATCAGGGGTGTGTTTCTCAAACAACAGCATAGATTAGTATTGACCCACGATAAGTGTTGACGGAGCGTGGTATGACCATTTCAGGTTGGCCAGACTGAAATGTGAAATTCCTTGTGAGCATTATACACAGTAAAAAATGCAGTTAATGTACGTAACACTTCCAGAGTACACTGTGACCACATACACTCTAGATGTTACAGCAAATTGACTATTTGAGTGTAAAATTAGCATTGCATTCTTACTGTGTAGGCAGTGTGGGTAAGCTTACGTAGCTTACCAGTGGCAGACAAACAGGTAGCTTTTCCTAGAAAGGAAGCCAAGGGCTGTTATAGGAATAGGACAAAGCTTGAAATGAAATGTCTCTATGTGTGTGGGGATTTGTCTGGGTTTATGTATCGCCTGTGGATATGTGTCAGCTCAGCCTCTGCTTTGGAGACTGTGACGGAGAAGAGAGAGGGAAGGAGGGAGAGAGAGGGGTGGTGAGACAGAGAGAGAGAGAGAGAGAGAGAGAGAGAGAGAGAGAGAGAGAGAGAGAGAGAGAGAGAGAGAGAGAGAGAGAGACAGAGAGACAGAGAGACAGAGAGACAGAGCATAAGAGTGAGACAAAAAAAGGAGAAAGCACATGAGTGAGATAAAGACAGATAGAGAAGAGTGAGACCGAGAGAGAGAGAGAGAGAGAGAGAGAGAGAGAGAGAGAGAGAGAGAGCACATAAGAGTGATACTAAAAAGGAGAAAACACACGACTGAGATAAAGACTGAAAGAGGGGGAGTGAGACCAAGAGAGAGATTTGTTTGGTGTTCATGTAAGCTGCAGGAGGGTTGTTTGTCTGTGTGTGTGTGTGTGTGTGTGTGTGTGTGTGTGTGTGTGTGTGTGTGTGTGTGTGTGTGTGTGTGTGTGTGTGTGTGTGTGTGTGTGTGTGTGTGCAGGGCCGCCGACAGAGGGGGAAAAAGGGGTATGTTGTCCCGGGCCAAGGGAGATAGGGGGCCCAAAATTGGGTCCCCATTACATTGTATGTATTGAGTAGGGGCCCCTTTCATATGACTTTGTCCCGGGCCCAGTAAAAGCTGTCAGCGGCCCTGTGTGTGTGTGTGTGTGTGTGTGTGTGTGTGTGTGTGTGTGTGTGTGTGTGTGTGTGTGTGTGTGAGAGTGTGTGTGTGTGTCAGAGAAAGAGAGGGACAGACAGAGATAGAGAGAGGGAATGAGAGATAGAGACAGAATGAGGGAGCGAGAGAAAGAGGGATGAGAGAGAGAGAGAGAGAGAGAGAGAGAGAGAGAGAGAGAGAGAGAGAGAGAGAGAGAGAGAGAGAGAGAGAGAGAGAGAGAGAGAGAGAGAGAGAGAGAGAGAGAGAGAGAGAGAGAGAGAGAGGTTCATTTGGTGTGTATGTGAGCTGCAGGAAGGTTGTATGTCTGTCTGTGGAGACATGCTGTCACTGTCAGACAGGGGAGGTTGAAACAGAGGTGCACTTCAATGCAAAACATGAAAATATAAGGAAGAGTTTTTCCAATGATTTTGAAGCCTGTCACCCAGGTTTTGGTACCCTGGAGACTGGCAGAAAGCTTGCCATTCTGTCAGGAGAGGGGCCTCTGACTCCTTTTGCTGCAAAGTATGTTTCACAATGCCACATACTGAGACACTCCCTTTTGGAATAAGTAGTGCAGCTAGTAGCCATCTCATGGCCGATTCCTCTGTTCAAATCTCAGATGTTCAGAAATGTGTAAAAACGTGTATAAAATGTGTATAGTGTATACATTAATTAATACCGTTTCCTGTATTCTATGCTTTGGCAACACATTTCCTTTTTGTCATGCCAATAAAACTCTTTGAATTGAAAAATTGAATTGACATACAGAGATAGAGAGAGGGAAAGAGAGATAAACAGAATGAGGAAGAGAGAGAGAGAGAGAGAGAGAGAGAGAGAGAGAGAGAGAGAGAGAGAGAGAGAGAGAGAGAGAGAGAGAGAGAGAGAGAGAGAGAGAGAGAGAGGGAGAGATGAGCCTGGGCAGGTGGCACAGTGCCTCCTGAGGCTGCAGATGGAGTTGAATATGTGTGTGTGTGCGTGCGTTCGTGCGTACATGCGAGTGTGTGTGTGTGTGTGTGTGTGTGTGTGCATCTGTGACGTGTAAGCCCACCCACTGACTGCCACCCACTCCCTCCCACACACACATGCACACACGCACACGGCCGCCCACACATACACACGCACACACACACACGCACACATGCATGCCCACACACACACACACACACACACACACACACACACACACACACACACGCACACACACACACGCACACACACACACGGACACTGGGACACAGGGACACACTCACACACATACACACACACTGTCATTATTCCCATTCCCCTCCCCCACTCACCATAAGACTGCCTGGAGGCTAACCTCCTGGGGATGTTGTGGAGAGCTGCAGCAGCAATAGCAGCAGGGATGGAGCCATAGGGTAGGGGGGGCAAGCAGAGAATTTGCCCCAGGGCCCTCTGGTATTGATAATGGGGGGGCCCTAATTATGATTTGGCAGGGGGGGCCCTGTCAGTGTATTGAGCTGAGGCCCTGTGTGCAGTGTTTCCGCCCCTGAAAAGCAGCATAATGAAGAGTAAACCCATCATGTCAACCCACTCACCTCTTCACACTACTAAAGAGCGCTTAGTTACTACTTGGCTTCTACAATAATTGATTGCTAATCATTACAACACGTGTTATTTGTTGTGTGTGTGATTTTTTTTGTGTGTGTATGTGTGTGTGTCGTGCAGGGAGGCTCTGTGTGTGTGTGTGTGTGTGTGTGTGTGTGTGTGTGTGTGTGTGTGTGTGTGTGTGTGTGTGTGTGTGTGTGTGTGTGTGTGTGTGTGTGTGTGTTTGTGTGTGTGTGTGTGTGTGTGTGTGTGTGTGTGTGTGTGTGTGTGTGTGTGTGTGTGTGTGTGTGTGTGTGTGTGTGTGTGTTTACACTTTGCTGTGGTTGGTAACTGGACTAATTATAATCTTTGCTACCATTATTTAATGCTACCTGAATCTTTACCTACTCTACTGTACTGCTAGTCCAGTTGGGTCAAACAAATTGGCTTCAGCGAGTGCATGAAACGACAGTAGATTAGAGTAAGAAATGTCAGGCCCGTGCATATCCTGGATCTATGTGATGTCATGTGAACGCCCCTTTAGGAGAACTGTGGCGAGGAGACCTTTGGAAGCTTTAGGTTGAGAATCAATGGAGGTCCCTTGGCACTGTAGATGGCGGTAGCTCACATCTTATGCAAGCCGTCACCAAATGCCACAGAAAGAGAAGAAAAAGGAGGGGACAGCGCCCCAATAGGAGACAGAACTTGAGCACACTCCTTTGCATGGGATGAGTCCTTTTTCTCTAATCTACTCTCTCTGGTACCTATGTCAGGGCTATGTGGCCATTGGGACCCTAGCTCCAATTTGGCCTGGCTCATTCCCCAACATTAGCCCATCTCTCTCTCCCACTCACTTCAGTAGAGGCAGAGTAGTGTTCCTTTATTCATCCCAAAGGAAATTAAGGTAAACTGTCTACATCAATATGGTATACTGTCTTACCACTGATATCGTATTGGCCCATCTTTAGAGAGTCGAGGGTGGTGTGTTGCAGTGCACTAGTGAACCTGCACCCGTCCGTAAGGACCCAGGTTCGAATCCGGCCTGGATAATTTCCAAACCCCACTCCATCTCTCCCTTCCATTTCTTGTCTGCAGCCATAAAAATATTTTGAAAGAGAGAGCCTAGGTGTGTTGAATGGCACCAAGGCTCTGATGGTGCACTGGTGTATTGCAGAGCCATATGGCTATACCGGTCTATTGGCTGAGGTTAACAACTGTGATTTTTTATTACCCCCCTAACACTAGTTTAGGCCTATTGCATGCTGAGGAGGTCTGAAAGACAGTCAGTTCTAGTCAATATGGTGCCTTTGGCAAGCACCCCCTTTACTTTCTGTACTGTATATTTAGAAATTGGCGTGGCTGAACATAGCGTTGTAGTTGTGCATCTGATCGAGCACAGTCGATCTAATAAAAACATATAGTGCCCCTGACATTCTAATTCTGTGGGACTTTTGGGAGTTTCTGGTGCCCCAGAGGCATCTGGTGCCCTAGGCGACCGCCTTGTCTGCCTATGCCTAGCGCCGACCCTGTGCAGAGCTATATGGACAATGTGTACTGGTTCATTGAGAAAGTAAACACATGAGTTGGTGTGATTGGTCTTAGCACTTTTTTTATTGTTGCATGCAGCACGGCAGATGACATGAAATTGGATTTGAAGCATAAAACGTCTGTTTGATTGGTCTTAGCACTTTTTTTATTGTTGCATGCAGCCTGAAAAACAACTACCTGTATTTATTCTGCCACCTTACAATGTGTCTGGCCTCGCCATTGTGGCTAGACCACACAATTAAATATGGACTGTCTGGCTTTAATAATTGATAAAATCACTTATCAATTACAATCAGTT
>NC_085877.1:31527575-31540075 GCF_034702125.1 Engraulis encrasicolus | reverse complement strand
TACATTTAGACTATGACTATTTATTGACAGGTTTTCTCACTGCAAAATAGGAAAAATAGCAAACTCTGGTTGAGGTGTCAAAATGCGCCCTCTACCATCCCTTTTTACTTGTCTTGCAAGCCCATGTGAAAAAAAATCTAGAACTGTAAAGCAAAATAAATTTGAAACAATACACTGATACTGTATAAAGTGCACATACTGTCTTGTGAAATTCTAGGGAAATATTGTAATTTTACGCGGAGCTTAATTATAAAGGGCACATTAGGCATAGAGTAATATAATGCAGTACAGTGCCTATTGTTGTATTGCATTAGCCTGTTTTCTCTATCCCTTCTATTGCCTTTGATTAGAGAGAGTCAATATTTACCTGTGAGCAATTTACCAATTCAGATCACATTTATAGATAAAAATCCAATGGAAATTATACAGTGCTTATCACATTATGACAGCTTGGTAAGTCATTTTGCATGGGCCTAAATGTTTTGGGGGGTGAGATAGTTTTGTGTATTTAGTGACAATGCTTTTTGAGTGATATGACAAAAGCAATTGATAATTTACGAAAAAGCTGAGAATTGTACACAACCATCTGCATGGTGACGAAAGCATTTCCTAAATGCTGAAAACTATGAGAAACGTATTTCTGAGAGTTCTGAGAATGCTTATTCTGTTGAGAAATGTACAAAACCAATAGAGAAATACGGTAAATCAATGCAATTACAGTTTTTCTCAATTGCTTTTGGACATTTCTCGAATCTCTCGCAATTTGCAAAACATAATATTCATTCTCAAAACAGCTTTAAGAAATGGCAAAATACCGTGGATGACCTGCAAAACCAAGTCTTTTGTTCAAAATCCTTAGTTTGTCTTTCAAAACCAAGTTTTTGTGCCAATGAACATGTCAGTGCCAGGCCCATGTGAAAAAAATATAGAACTGTAAGGCAAAATAAATTTGAAACAATACACTGATACTGTATAAAGAGCACTTACTGTCTTGTGAAATTCTAGGGAAATATTGTAATTTTGCGTGGAGCGTAATTGTAAAGGGGACATGAGGCATAGAGTAATATAATGCAGTACAGTGCCTATTGTTGTATTGTATGCCCGTTTTCTATATCCCTTCTACTGCCTTTGATTGGAGAGAGTCAATATTTACCTGGAAGCATTTTACCAATTCACATCACATTTATAGACAAAAATCCAATGGAAATTGTGCTTATCACATTATAACAACTTGGTAAATCATTTTGCATGTCAAGACTTAAGCTATGACCTATGAGCCTAAATGTTGTGGTGTGTTAGATAGTTTCATGTATTCAGCGACAAAGATTTTTGAGTGATATGACGAAAGCAATCGATAATGTACGAAAAAGCTGAGAATTGTACACAGTCATTGCATGGTGGACGAAAGTATTTGCTATATGCTGAAAACTCTGAGAAACTGATTTTATCATGTGCACAGGTAACACCAGGAAGTCAGAATTGAACAAAAAGTTTTGAGAATTATTATTCTGTTGTGAGAAATGTACAAAACCAATTGAGAAAAACTGTAACAATACTGTCTGCAGATAAAATGGCTATTTAATAGTGACTTTGATAGAGTTTGGCTATCGCAGATATTGGATCGTTTTCTAGTAAACCATCTTTCATGGCCAGACAGCTTGGACTTGCACAGCATCTTTAGCACTATTGTGTGCGTGCGTGCGTGCGTGCGTGTGTGTGTGTGTGTGTGTGTGTGTGTGTGTGTGTGTGTGTTTGTTTCAAAACCTGGAGGATTCCACCATCTCATACATTTTTGTTCTTACTTTCTTTTTTTCTTTTTATAAAACGATTAATACCATATAAATGGAGGGAGACTGGTCCAATGGAGTTGGCCTAAAGCTTGGTGCTATGCCCCAGGTGTTAGGCCTACGTACAGTTCTATGAATGCTAGGCTCATTAATAATCTGATGCAACAAGACAAGCAACACATTTTTCCTTTTTTACAGAAATGCATTTACTGCCATATCGATTACACAGCTGTTTACACATGGGGCCTCCACCCTTTGATACAGTACATGCACGGTATGTGCACTGACTATACATAGTCAGTGTTGGGAATAACGGCGTTTAAATAAACGGCGTTACTAACGCCGTTACATTTTTCAGTAACGGATAATCTAACTAATTATTCTTACTGTCAGTATAACGCCGTTACAATTTCATACACTCCGTTACTGCACGTTACTGTTTTAGGGTAGCCTATGCGTCGTCACCGTGCGTTCTATTACCAAAACCTCTCCATACGGTCATATGGCCACGTTCGCCGCTGCCATTCACCCAGTAGAAGTCAGAAAGAGGGACAGAATGAGTGTGTGTGTGCTGCTTGGTGAACAGTGTTTGTCTGATCCCAGGATTATTGCGTTTGCGTCCGGATAGGTGGCTACCCACATCACCGGGGGCTGAATGGAGGGAGCGCAAGCTAACATTACCAGACCCACTTCTCTCACCCCTAATTCCTCCACCAATACCTGTATGGACACTACGACTGCATTCGCCACTACCACCGACTCACTTGAGATAGGATAAAGTCACCGAGTGAGTTTAAATGTGTGTGTGTGCTTAGAGAACATCCTTGCTTCGCATGTTTTACTGCTTCACGACTCTGTGAACTACAAAATGACGTAATTGTAGTCTTGTTTGAAAGGGTAGCATTTAGTAACAATTAAAATGTAAATACTACATTTAAAGTTGGATTTAACATGCACATTTTCAGTTGAATTTAAATAATCCTATTAAAATGTGTTATTTTCTTTTTTTTTTTTTTTTTAAATATATATTTTGTCCATCCAGTGGCTTTGGTTTATTATGTTGCAATAAATTGTTGTTTGTAACGTCACCTGTCTTTACCGTCCTTCTCTATGTGGTTTATGAAACATGGTCGGGGGACGAGTAATGCAATAGTTACTTTTACTGGTAACTAGTTACTTTGATACCGGAGTAACCCAGGAAGTAACTCAGTTACTTTTTTGGAGAAGTAACTAGTAACTAGTAACTAGTTACTTTTTCAAAGTAACTTGCCCAACACTGCACATAGAAGGACTATGGAACGCAATATGCAGCCTATCCTCATTACTGTAATGCTCTCAAGGCCATACAGTAGATTACAGTCAATACAGCTTGTTATCCCCCTTCCTTCTGTAGTTTCAATACTTGTCAAGATATATTTATCCTTATTGTAAACAAAACCGAAATATTTGCAGCGTCAACATACCAATAAACGGAAGCAAGTAATCTGCATGGGTGGAAGATAAACACTTGCAAAATAGGCCATGTTGCTCCCCAGTATTGGTTACGAGAATTGTATTTACGTCACATCTGTTTCACACACTGCTGTCTAGAGATGGCCGTTACACTATAATCAGTGGGATAGTCCACACAGGCTGCAAAGTCAGCATATTTTTTTACACCTCACCTTGGTTTCATTTTTGAAATGCAATGAAGTGCGCAGTGCACACAGAGGAGAACAAAAAAAATGGACCCATATCATTTTTTTATGTAACGTCATAAAAGTTTACAGTCGCGATGGTACTCCTGGATACAGTACATCATGGTTACGTTGTAAATCCAGCTTTACTGTAGTTGTCAAGGTAGGCTGGTTCCTATCCCTGCCTGCTGCAGCTTGCCGAGACTTCCACATCAATGCACCAAGGGCACCAAATTACGTTTTACCTCCACGCAGACGGTCTACTGCACACTGATGTGGTGGTTGTAGACAGTAGAAACTTGCTGACTAAGGTAGAAAAGTGGTGGCAGTGTGTGTGTGTGTGTGTGTGTGTGTGTGTGTGTGTGTGTGTGTGTGTGTGTGTGTGTGTGTGTGTGTGTGTGTGTGTGTGTGTGTGTGTGTGTGTGTGTGTGTGTGTGTGTGTGTGTGAGAGAGCGAGAGAGAGAGAGAGAGAGAGAGAGAGAGAGAGAGAGAGAGGGAGTGAGTTTGCAACTGAAATGCCTTCTTAGGCCATGTTTATATGGTGAAATAGAAGACGCAAAACTGGTGTTTTGTCTTCAAATTTCCGATGCCTTTTGTACGAGGATAATTGCAAGTTTAAACAAGAGCATATTTTATGGAAGGTGTCTTTCGTGTACACGGCAACCTCATCATCAGGGTATTAAATCGTAAAATTCTGGAGAAGTGTGATGTAAAGCTGCATGAGAAGTGAACATGTTTTGGCTTTCTTGCCATTTAGATGGAGACGTAACACGTGTCGTCTTCAAAACTCCCCACTCTGGATGGAGTCTTCAGATTTTTCCGTCTTCAGGCCACAATGGCCGGTAAATGCTGTGTAAGCAAAAGGCACTTCTGAATAATATTCTGCCGTTTTCGCAATTGTCCTTGTATAAACAGCACGGTAAAATCCCTTCGAAGACTTTCCCCCCTGCTCTTGGGGTGCTGCTCAGCTAACGGCACACAATTCTCTGGGTGTATTCAATCATGCATTCCTTGGATGGGATAATAATATGAATGTAGTTTGGGGATGGCTCCCCTGTGGAAAAACAAATGGGGTAACAGAGAAACAAACAAACAAACGAACAGACTTGTCTCCTAGAACCATAATCTTCCCCTCTGAAATCACATCCCTGCAGAGAATTCCCTGGGTAGTGCAGCTCAACTACAATAGAAGCTCATAAGAACGTTTACAACTGTGGTACCATGGTAGCCTGGTTTTACCATACCACATTACCTACTTTAGTCATTCATTTTTGGTCTGGATCCTTGATGCACTGGAGCACTTGGGTGGGAGGAGTGAGCTCAGCTCTGGTTTGAAATGAGTGGTGACCAACCGCTAAGTTTGTCAGAGGGCACACTCAACTTCTGGGAAAAAATGAATGACTTTGGGTGTGTGATAAAAGGTATCAACTTAAAGAAGAAAAATCCGCACTCATAAGCTACGTCTCATCAAGCTACGTCTTATTTATTTATAAATTACCACCATGCTGACAGCATGTTGGCATCTTGCGTTAAGTAAAAGCAAGCTTTAAGCAGTTCAAAATGCATGGAACTCCTTAAATGTCAGTGGTCTTTTCTGAGAAAGCAGTCTGTTTTCCCCTCGCCTCCCCCTCCAGTCCTCCACCTTTTCCAATTTATCTATCTAAGGTACTCTGCTTGTCTCTGCTGGTTTATCAATCTATCTAAGATTAGCTAAATTAAACAGCAAATCTTTTGAATCCAAAGTTGTCATGTCATTTGACCTATAGACAGATTGCCAGGATCATTATTCTGACTGACTCGCTCTGTCTCTGTCTCTGTCTCTGTCTCTGTCTCTCTCTCTGTCTCTCTCTCTCTCTCTCTCTCTCTCTCTCTCTCTCTCTCTCTCTCTCTCTCTCTCTCTCTCTCTCTCTCTCTCTCACACACACACACACACACAAATGCACACACACACACACACACAAGCCAGCACTCTGACTCATCAAGTCTCTGACGACTTCAGTCCACTGACGTTGTCAATAGATCGATGGGGAGGCTGTAGAACACGTCAAACAATTATGCTCCCAGTGGCTCCAAGTGTCAGCTTCACTCTCAATGCTAGCTGTCTGCTGCCCACAGAGAACAGGTACTGTACCAGCTTTGACTTGGCCTGGGACAAAGTCATCAGAAAGCAACAGAACACTACCTTTCTCAACACATACAATGTCATGGGAACCACAATCCCTGGGCCCAGGACAAGTGACCCTTTATCTCCCCCCCCCCCATGTCCGCTTCCATGACAGGTACACAAAGGGAGAAATATTATACACTTACAGCTGCCTATTATAGCCTACGTACTGTACGTATAAGGAAGACACGCATGCACATTCCATGCACATTCCTGCAACATACAAATGAAGAGTTCAGATGCAAAACCCCCTAACTCCATTTCTGCAGACCTGCACTTCTATATTTTTAGAGAACCCCTGAATTAAGATTATTTTCTGAAATAGCACTTAGGGGGTTTTGCATCTGAACTCTTCAAATATTGTTCATGGAATGTGTATGCTTGCTTACTTGTATGGCTCATACTATAAGCATGGCTCTAAATTAGCTCTTTTCACCACCAGCCAAAATGGCTAGTAGATGTTACTGTAATCTTACTAGGATACTTACAGTGCCCTCCATAATTATTGGCACCCCTGGTTGAGATGTGTTTTTTAGCTTCCATTTATTTTTATTTTTTTTCTAAATAATATGGGACCTTAATGGAAAAAAAGAGAAAAATCCAACCTTCAATACAAGTGCATTTATTCAGTGGGGAAAAAATCCCACATAAAGAAATAATAATTTGACATCAAATAATGTGTGTCACAATTATTAGCACCCCTGGTGTTAATATTTTGTACAACCCCCTTTTGCCAACAAAACAGCACCTAATCTTCTCCTATAATGTTTCACAAGATGGGAAAAAACAGAAAGAGGGATCTTCAGCCATTCCTCTTTGCAGAATCTCTCTAAATCATCCAGAGACCTGGGTCCTCTCCTCTGTACTCTCCTCTTCAGCTCACCCCACAGGTTCTCAATGGGGTTGAGGTCTGGGGACTGAGATGGCCATGGGAGGAGCTTGATTTTGTGTCTGGTGAAACATTTCTGTGTAGATTTGGCCATATGTTTAGGGTCATTGTCTTGCTGAAAGACCCAGTGACGACCCATCTTCAGCTTTCGGGCAGAGGGCAACAGATTTTGATTTAAAATGTCCTGGTATTTCAAAGCATTCATGATGCCATGCACCCTTACAAGGTTCCCAGGGCCTTTGGAAGCGAAACAGCCCCACAGCATCACTGACCCACCCCCATACTTCACAGTGGGTATGAGGTGCTTTTCAGCATGCACATCTTTCGTGGCACGCCAGACCCACTTAGAGTGTTTGTTGCCAAAAAGCTCAATCTTGGTCTCATCTGACCAAAGCACACGGTCCCAATTGAAGCCCCAATACCGCTTGGCAAACTCCAGACGTTTGCGTTTATGATTGTGAGTGAGGAAAGGTTTTCTCCGTGCATGCCTCCCAAACAGCTTTTTGGCGTGTAGACAGCGTCTGATGGTTGTTTTGGAGACTTTGTGACCCCAGGATGCTACCATTTGTTGTAATTCTGTAACAGTGAGCTTTGGAGATCTTTTGATTTCTCTTACCATCCTCCTCACTGTGCGTGGTGGCAAAATAAACTTGGGTCCTCGTCCAGGCTTGTTTACCACTGTTCCAGTTGTTTTGAACTTCTTAATTATTCCTCTCACAGTGGATATGGGCAGCTGCAGTTGAGTGGCAATCTTCTTGTAGCCTCTGCCTGACCTGTGAAGGTCGACGCACATCTGCCTCACTTGTATGCTGTGTTCCTTTGTCTTTCCCATGTTTAAGAGTGGATAAGAGAAATGGTCTTGGTGTCACGTCATATTTATACCCCAGGGAAACAGGAAGTGATGAATTACTAATTAAATGTTCCTACATACTCTGGTAAACTTTGTAAACTACTGTAGAAATGACAGAAATGCTTCAATTATATTTATTTCCTGGGAATTGTTAAGGGTGCCAATAATTGTGGAACATGTGATTTAATGAAAAATAATTATTTTTTAGTCAGGGATTTTTTTTATTTCTTACAATTCATTTGGGTTGAAGGCTACATTTTCCTAAAATTTTCAGTGTGACAGTATTCTTCTGCAATAAACACTGAATTTATTTTAAGGCTTTTAACACATCTCAACCAGGGGTGCCAATAATTATGGAGGGCACTGTACTTGGGTCAAAGTGGCTAGCAAGTTAGTGTTTTCTACCAGGCAAACTGAAATTTCACCAGCAGTTGGCCGGTTGGCTGGTGTTTATTTATTTAAGCTTTGTCAGAGGACGCGCTCAACTTCTTGGAAAAAAATGAATGTCTTTGGGTGCGCGATAAAAGGTATCAACTGAAAGAAGAAAAAATCCACACTCACAAACTTAGTCTCATTATTTATTTATAAATTACCACCATGTCCAAAAGCAAACGCGTTTCGGCTATCAAGCTTTTATCAGTGCGTTTATTTATTTACCCATGCTTGTAAGTATAGCATTTTGTACATTTGTTTAGACGTGTACGTTTTTTATGTATCCTTTTCTGTCACTGTCTGAAGACCAGAGCCCCGAGGGTACAGGCATGAGGCCACGCAGACTATTTAGCAGAGTGTCTGGAATTTTCCTTCTAGGGAGATAAACTACTTAACTCCTGTCTTCACTATCCCTTGATTTTGTTACAGAAAGTGGACACGACCAGCACACACACTCACACTCACACTCACACCCACACACACACACACACACACACCCACACACACACACACACACACACACACACACACACACACACACACACACACACACACACACACACACACAGACACACACACACACACACACACACACACACACAGACACACTCTCTCTCTAACACACACACACACACACACACACACACACACACACACATACAGCCAACAGGCACAGACTCTCTCTCTCTCTCTCTCTCTCTCTCTCTCTCTCTCTCTCTCTCTCTCTCTCTATCTCTCTCTTCCTCTTTCTCTCTCTTACATACACACACACACACACACACACACACACACACACACACACACACACACACACACACACACACACACACACACACATACACATACACACCTCACCTCTTACACTGAGTCCTGCGTGTCTGAATGTCTCTTGATTTTCTTTCCAGAAAGTGGACTCGACTAGCAGAGCCATCATGGACATCATGACCAAAACTACAGAGTACCTGCAACCCAACCCAGGTACACACACACACACACACACACACACACACACACACACACACACACACACACACACACACACACACACACACACACACACACACACACACACACACACACACACACACACACACACAGATACAGATACAGATACAGATACAGATACAGACACAGATGCAGAAAATGGGACAGAATAAAGAACCCACTCAGGCCAATTTAGTAATGGAAAAATGCCCAGAAGAGCATAAATCTTTCCAGCAGTCAGAGAGAGAGAGAGAGAGAGAGAGAGAGAGAGAGAGAGAGAGAGAGAGAGAGAGAGAGAGAGAGAGAGAGAGAGAGAGAGAGAGAGAGAGAGAGAGAGAGAGGAAGAGGAAGCGTGCGAGAGGAAGAGAGTCATAATTCATATCGACATAGTCATTTGAAAGCAGTGACATGGGTCGGCAGGAAAAAGAGACAAATGTCTCTCCATCTCTTTCCGTCAATATGTCTCACAATGATGGCAGTCATGTAGCAGGAAGGTAGTGAGGAAATGGCCATCTCAGTCAATGGAGCTCACAATGGCAAAATTGAATTACACTTAGTGGTGACGAAACAAGGTGAGAAGAGAGCAGATCAGAAGAAGAGAGGGGAGTAGGAAGAGAAGAGAAGAGAAGAGAAGAGAAGAGAAGAGAAGAGAAGAGAAGAGAAGAGAGAAATAGTGAAACAAAAAATAAGAGGGGAGAAGAGAACAAAAGGGAAAGGGAGTGGAGTAGAAGAAAAAAAAAATCTCACCCAGATATGGAGGAGACATGATGGATACATACTTACACGTTGACAAGAAGACAAGAGAATAGAATAGAATAGAATAGAATAGAATATAATAGAAAAGAAGTAAATAGAAGAAGAATAGAACAGAACAGAACATAAGAGAGAACAGAAGATAAGATAAAAAAACAGAAAATACATAGAAAAGAACAATTCACTCCTAACAGGAAGGATAAATCTGCAGGGCAGCATGCCCTGTCTGTGCCCCAGAATAAGTACTGCCAGAGAGACAGTGGATCCGATAGCAGTGGCAGTCTGAGGTCAGAGCACGCGGACACTGAAGATGAAGCCTCTCCTTTCACACCTCCTGCTAACCAAAACACGATATATAGAATAGAGATACTAGATAGTAGAGCTGGGCGGTGTACGGTTTAAAAACCGTGATCTCGGTTTACACTACACAAGGTTCTCTTTTTGATGAGACGGTTTTGTTGTTGTTGTTTATAGCCTACTATGTTATGTGCGTGAGCTTCATACTCCGTGTCACACTTCCAAAGATTCTTCTAATTCATAAGTCTCTGACACTTCATTTCAACTCTGCTAAGTCCACTGTTGTTGCTGTTCTACTAGGGAATGTCACCACAATGTAAGATGTTGATTGAACTAATAAAATAATTGGTTACGCGCTAGAGGCTAGTGAGAGTGAAACATGATGAACACACATGGCATGGATGAATCATGACAAACATTTCAATTCATTTAGCCTACCTTTGATCTCACAAAGTTAAATAAAAGGCAATTCTATGTGGTGCTATGTTAACAGGCTACAACAGTTATCTGATTCTTAACTGTATTTAATTACCATCCCAACTGTTGTGTGCGCTGCTGTTAAGACTACTTATAAGCTAAAGTAGCCTAGCTTTCAAATGCAATGGGCAGACATTGCTACATTGCTATATTTGTTTGAAATGATTTGGGGGCAAAATAGGAGCGAAACACATCGCAATATGACACAAACTACTGGACAAAATACCTTCTACGTTGGATTTGGACTTTAATTCAAAGACAATATGCACACAATGTCAAGTAAATCCGTTTGTTTTCCGTGTCTGTCTTCAGTCTGTTTCGTTTTTGTCCCACTGTTGTTTACTCGCTAGTCCAGCGGCAGCGCAACACGCCGGATGTGTTGCCAGGTGTAGAACGACAAATAAGCAATTCGTGTTGCCAGGTGTAGAACGAAATAAGCTGTTTTGGGCTGTCTTGGAAAAAAGCCCAAAACAGCTGCTTATAATCATTTAACCCTTCTTCCTTGAACAATCTATGGCACCCTGGTCAAGATTTTAGGTTATTTTATAAAATGCTGCATTTTCTCTAATTTGAGACTTTCTTGGATAGGGAAATATAAACTATAAATTATAGAAAATATTATTGAAATGAAAAAATGATAAAATATAAATGGAGATTAATTTAAATTCATGATTTTATCTCATTTTAACATTTAATTTGAGATCTTCTCCTCAGAAAGATTAAGATTTGGGGGGAAATCGTCGCATATCAAAAAACCGTGCAGAAAACCGTGATATCAATTTTCATCAAGAAAACCGTGATGCTAATTTTTTCCAAAACCGCCCAGCCCTACTAGATAGTCTTTTATTGTCACTGCACACAAGGACTGGGCAATGATTTAAAGCAGTAGATCATCCTAATCTTTAACTTATGACCTTTGTTTATTTGTGGTGAAGTCAAGTCAAGTATATATTTGTATAGCATGTTNCGGTAACACTTTATTTTAGGGACACATCTATTAGCACTAATACATACAATATTAATGCCTGTGTAAGTAACTTGTAAGGCATGTACTAAGCAAAATAAGACAGTTGTTAAGCATGTATTCACAAATGTCTTGTTCATGCCCAATTAGGGATTTATTACTAATATAACCTTAGTAAGGACCAGTAAGCCTATATTTCTATTTATTAGTAAGTAGTAAGTGGCAGAATACAATGTGTATAAGCTCCCGACACACTGTGTGAACAAACCCTGAACAGTGTGAAAACAGATGCAGAATAAGGGTCCCTATTCTAAAGTGATGCATTGGTCAGCCCAGATGGCTCAGGGCCTCTGCACTACCAAAGTCCTAGGGCCCCCACACCACCCAGGCCTGCACTAACTAGCCCCCCCGATCTACAAAGTGTAAGGGTATATCAAATAATTAATACTTACCCAGCTGAGTCATCTAGTTTTCTCTTGTTCATATCAATGAGAGGGAGGTAACAAGAGCCTATATATAGCAAGGATTGAACGTACACTTGTCAATGGCGGTGGGTTGGTGAGATGTAATTTTTTTTCATGTACCACTGAGTTTTAATTGTAAAAAAAAAACCAAAATAAATGCAGAACATTAGAATAATAGTTTTGAAGCAAAACTAAACTACTCTTTTGTGATAATTAAGTGAATGTTTGAGAACATTAGCTTCAAGAAGTGCAGTGCATGATGGGTACGCAATCTAGGCCAACAGACAACCTACTCAGCTCTGAGCCTACGTCCTTAGCTCCTCCCCTCACTTGTGAAATTTAGTTGCTATCCAAACAATTTGCCATGTACGTAACAACAGAAATATTAAGTACATTCGACATGACATCAACGCAGATATGCGCATGAAGACAGCAATGCACCCTGGATCAAAATGCTGCATGACGGTTAGATTTCCTGTCAAACTTCGAAATTTCGTCGACGTTGCGTTGACGAGGTGACATGTCACATGTTGTAAAACTATCGCGGGATGAATGCGGCTGCAGTCAGATCTTGCAACCTCTGCAGTTGCTTATCCCCTTCAACGCTCGTCGGCGGACTGCCTCCGAGGTCACGCGCCCATGAACTGGTTGGTCAACAACTCACTCACGTGTGTACATGGGTCTTGTCTCACACCTCTACACAAGTTTGCGCAGGTCCCCACTTCAGCTCCTCCTCACTGCCTGTCCCCCCACTCCCCATACG
>NC_085877.1:31462575-31512575 GCF_034702125.1 Engraulis encrasicolus | reverse complement strand
CTCTCTCTCTCTTGCTTTTTTTCTTTCTCCCTCATCCCTCCATCTCTTCCTCTATGACTTTCTCTCTCTCTATTTTTCCCTTGTATCTTCTATCTGTATTTTGCTTTCAATCTTCCATTCTCCAACATCTCTCCATCTAATTTTTCCCTCGCTTTCTCTCTCTCTCTCTCTCTCTCTCTCTCTCTCTCTCTCTCTCTCTCTCTCTCTCTCTCTCTCTCTCTCTCTCTCTCTCTCTCTGCTTCTCGCTCCATTTCTTGATGCAACACATGGTTTATTTCTTTGCCATGCTTAACAACATTTCATCCACCCCCCCCATATCTCTCTCTATCACTCCCCCTTTCCCTTCCTCTCCCTTCATCTCTTGCTATACCATTTTGAGCCACTGAAAAATGAAACATGCTCTCTCTCTCTCTCTCTCTCTCTCTCTCTCTCTCTCTCTCTCTCTCTCTCTCTCTCTCTCTCTCTCCTTCCTTCCTCAGCGGCCACCCTGGAGCAGCCCTGCTGTCGAGCGCTGTACGACTTCGAGCCGGAGAACGAGGGCGAGCTGGGCTTCAAGGAGGGCGACCTCATCACGCTGACCAACAAGATCGACGACAACTGGCTGGAGGGCGCCGTCAGCGGCAACACCGGCTTCTTCCCCGTCAACTACGTCGACGTCCTGGTGCCTCTGCCCAACTAGGCCGCTGATGATGATACCAACTTCCTGTTTCTCTCGTTCCTGTTTCCTGTCTAAGCCCCGCCCTCTGCCGGCCCCACTTTCTCACTTCCCCATCAACTATGTTGACACCCTGGTGCTTCTGCCCAACTACTAGGCTATACTACCCACTTGTCACTTCCTGTTTCCTGTCTACGCCCCGCCCCTTAAGACAACCAACCCCCCCCCCACACACACACACACATACCTTGGTGCTTCTGCCCATACCCCAACCCCTTGTCGTTTCCTTTCTAAACCCCACCTCCATCCTGGTGCCTCTGCCCAAACTAGGCCCCTCTCACCCGTTTCTTGTCTAAATCCCGCTTACACTACCACCGCGTCTGTGATGCCACAGAGGTGATCAAATTTGCACACTGAAAAATTATAGTGCAATGTGGTTAGGAATTTGTCATGTGCGCGTGCATGCTGCATCAATGCTTGGTTTTGATCGCTCCTACGCCACCACAAATGCGGACTTTTCAGAAAATTATCTTCGACCACACCCCCGTCCTGGTGCCTCTGCCCCCACCCATTTCCTGTAAGTAAGTTGTCCTGCTGCCTTAAGTTTGTAAGTTGCAAACATTAGGCTGCAGGACAACTTACTTTTTTATGTTTTACTGCAATGTTTTACAATGTACTTGCAAACCCCTTCCAAACAACCAGTAATACCCAAAGTGACCCCTCCTCCGTCCACCCTCTCTCCCTCCCTCCCTCTCTCCATCTCTCCACCCCTCCCTCCCTCCATCCCTCTCTCCCTCCCTCTCTCCCTCCCTCCCTCTCTCCATCTCTCCACCTTCCCGCCCACTAGCTGCCTAGCAACCAGCCGCCTTCTCTCTCTCTCTGTCTCTCTCTCTGTCTCTGCCTGGACTGGTCTCTTCGTCCGCCCATCCATCTGTCTATCCATCCGTCCATCCGTCAGTGGAAGAAGAGGTGCTGTGCTTGTAGGGATGGTTGGCGAACGAGGAGGACAAACGACAATAAACGACAACAACAACAACAATAAGATGAATATGAAATAAACAACACAGCCTGCTGAGTGTGATTGTACAGTGTAGTGTTGAGCTCTCAGGCAGCACAGGCGGTGTGTGTGTGTGTGTGTGTGTGTGTGTGTGTGTGTGTGTGTGTGTGTGTGTGTGTGTGTGTGTGTGTGTGTACCGTATGTGTATGTACGTATGTGCGAATGCGAATGGCTGTTTTTGTGGGTGCTGTTTTCTGTTGGGAAAAAATGTCCTGCTATGCTGTTGAGATGACATTGTACTCAGACATGTTGGCTTTACTGTATTGTCTGCAATGTTTAGGACAAGCTAGCGTTCTTGTGTATGCTCGTGAACCAGTGTGTGTGTGCGTGTGCGCACGTGTGTGTGTGTGTGCGCGTGTGTGTACACGTTACATGTTGATGACAGCCCGTTGGTAAGGGTATGCCGATGGCTTTTTTTGCTGCATGTCTTCTCTTTGCCTTTCTGTTTGTGTTGTTCTAATAATGCTCTAGCATGTCAGAGCGATTTTGTGTGTCCGTGTGTGTGTGTGTGTCTGCGTATGTGTGTGTGTGTAAGTGTGTAGGAGAGAGTGACTGCTAAAATGTATCGGCAAGTCATGTACATTTCAAGCTGAATATGAAATTTATTTTTTTGTTTCATATAGACATAGCGAGATGTCTAACGGACGTAGCGGACATAGCGGTCGTAGCTAGCTAGTGCTGTGTCACTATGGGGTGCCTATATCTAAAGGACGTGCTGTGACTTGTTGATCGAAATTAGAAAAAGAAAAAAAAAACTATGAGGAGAGCAAAATTTTCACTAAAATTTACGAACATTCTTGAGCTGTCATAGAGCATTGTGACATCACAATGACAATTTTGCTGACATTCTGTCATTCTACTCCTCATAGGGCTAAGACCTTCCTGCTATCCCCAGTGTAACGTCCTCCCCTCTTGTAAACTAATCAGTGTTGAGCGTGTATGAATGGCTTAAAGGTGAGGTAGGTCATGCATTTTTTTGTTTGTTTGTTTTCATTTCCGCCATTTTATTCTATTGAATTATTTCTCAATTATGTTAGAAAAAAAACAATTTGAAAAATGGTAAGAGTTTTCTTACTTTAAAACCAGACTGCAGTTTTGGGATGTTTTTTAATGTGCTATTGCCTACCTTGCCTTTAAAGTTACCAATTTGGAAAAAGCACATTCCTCTCTCATGAGCAGGTCATGGAACTTGCTAGTAGCTCCCAACCGTTTTCACAGTACAGGCAGTCCATCTAATAGAATAATATTACAATAATTCTCCTTCAGATCTGTCACACTACCTACAGTGTGACAGGATCAGGAGTAGTATTAGGGAATAGTGTGTAGCATGTGTTTATCTTCATTTTGGACACGGACATCTTTGTTAACCTTTAAGAGTGTACGAATGTTCAGGCAGTGAAAGTTCTATAGAATTCTGGGCATCATTCAATACAATATGGAATTTTAGAATCTTGCATTGTTATAGAACACATTCTTTTTATAGAATGTTCAAAAACCCACACTCTTAAAGGTTATCCTTGAGGCACCGTGTCTCTTAGACTTGGGCGAGCTCTTTAGCCCAACTACAGGTACCGTATGTGGGGTTGTCGTCACTCTTTCAGTGTAAAGTAATTCAGTGAATATATCTGGGCTAAGGGGCTCGGACTCAGGGTTGCCAGATTGTGCGGTTGCCACCCAATTTGGGCTGTTTAAGATGACCATCTGCGGGTTGAGAAAAAATGTATTGGGCGGCTTTTTCTCTTTATTTTTTGGCCATAGAAGAACTCAGTCGAATCTAGTTCGAATTGGGTGGGATTTTGTGCCTCCACATGGTGTTTGAGCATTTATTGGGCTGAAAATCAGTCAACATCTGGCAACCCTGGGCTCAGTAAACAAAGTAGGCACAGTATTATGTTTTTATTTTGCCCACTGTCAGTCAGTCAATGCCTTTTGTCTCAAGTGTGAGCCTTCAATTAGCCTTTGGTGTTCTTTAGTGAATATGATGATGTTTGTGACACACACACACACACACACACACACACACACACACACACACACACACACACACACACACACACACACACACTTCAGATTGTATTTATTTATGTACCTCTATCTATCGGTATTAAATGAGCTATAATGACCGAAAGCATGTGCGTGTCTGAGAGTGTGTCTGAATGAGAACATGTCTTTAGAGGAGTCTATGTATATGTGTGTATTCAATCAAGTGTATGGGTGGTTGTGTATGTGTGTGCGCGTGTGTGTGAACGTATGCAAGGTATGTATGCTGTGTGTGTGTCTGTGTGTATTTGGTATTCATATGTGTATATTAAGCTGAACCAGTAAGCAGTGTTGTGGCATTCTTCAGTGTGTGGTTATTGTAATCGGTGAGAGAGCAAAGCTTGTCATGAACAGTAACCAGCATCTCCTTATCCACCTCAATGTACTATGATGACAGCCAATCAAAGCCCACCACAGTCCCTCGAAAGCCAATCAGTCAGCGTCATAGTGCTCTATGACATCACAAAGTGATATATCCTGATGACATCACAAAGTGATGGATTCTGACATGAACAATGCTCTAAAGTTCTTTAGACTGAAGACCAAAATGACGAAATAGCAATAGTGACAAAACCAGTGAGTCTGTCACTTGATAATTGGCAATACTCAACTGTTGAAAAGCTTTCAATTGGCCAGAGACTGCCGAGCTGTGATTGGCTGGTGATAATTTATTAGCAGGGTTCTGATTGCTTAGGTTTTGTCTATTTATGGGACAATCTGTGGTCCCTGACCTGCAATCCAGAATGACTTTTGTATTTCTTTTCCTTCAGTTTTAACATGTCCTTCTCATGAAAAACAAATTCATCCTTCGTTGAAAACATCCAAAATGGAGGCAATAAATTCTGAACAAGCAAAAGCAAAATTGATTAAACAAAACGTGCTGTAAATATTTATTATTTCCTTGTCTGTAATATCTATTTATGTCCTGTTTTTTATTTTCACTTACTGTTTCTTGTGTCATTGTGGTCAATCCCTGTGTGCTGTGCTCTGGACCAATAAGAAGGGATGGTGTGGTTGATTGACACAGACTCTGGCCAATGGCAGTGTCTGTATCTAAGGCTAACAAGAATGTCAGAGAATTACCCTCAGCTCCTGAGACCTACTGCCTGCCCTCTCCGGCCTTGTACTCTCAACTGCCTCTCTCTCTCTCTCTCTTTGTGTGTGTGTGTGTGTGTGTGTGTGTGTGTGTGTGTGTGTGTGTGTGTGTGTGTGTGTGTGTGTGTGTGTGTGTGTGTGCATGCGTGCACAAGCACTTGTGCGTGTGCGCGCGTACATGCATGCGTGCATCTGTCTCTGTGAGTGAGTGCGTGTGTGCTTGTGTGTATTAGTGTGTGCGCATGAGTATTTGTGGATGTGTTTGTGTATTTGGGGGTATTTGTGTATGCGTGCGTGTATGTGTACATGTACACTAAAGAAGTATTTATGAATATATAGGGTATTTATTGAAATGGACTGGTCATATCAGAAGGTCTGTGTGATTGTGAGTGTGTGCACAGTGTGTGTGTGCACAGTGTGTGTGTGTGTGTGTGTGTGTGTGTGTGTGTGTGTGTGTGTGTGTGTGTGTGTGTGTGTGTGTGTGTGTGTGTGTGTGTGTGTGTGTGTGTGTGTGTGAATGAATCGGACAGAGTGTGTGTACAGTGTGTGCGTGTACACATATTTTATAGGGCATGTGCTGCACAGCCTTGTGCTGTTCTTGCTCTCTTCTTCTCTTTAGAGTTTATTTTATCCTCCTCTGGTCTGCAATGCTGTCTTTCTCGGTCTCTCTTTCTCTCTCTCTTTCTCTTTTTTCCTGTGATGGAGTGACACGCGTGACAATGCTTCATGTGAGACTAAATAAACACTAATGCACAGTACCCAACGACGGCTCTCGCGTGCGTTTCTGTGTGTGTGTGTGTGTGTGTGTGTGTGTGTGTGTGTGTGTGTGTGTGTGTGTGTGTGTGTGTGTGTGTGTGTGTGTGTTTGTGAGATAGAGACAGAGAGAGAGATAGAGGCGTTGACATTTTTGACATTAGGCATGTGTGTGTATCTTTGCTTGAGAAAGAGTTTAATGTTTGCTTTCAATGTGTACTGCAAATACAGAACACACACCAATAGTCAATATCACTGTAAATGCAGACGGAATTTGAAGGGATGAAAGCAAAAGCCCACCTGGGAAACTCCAACTCCCATTGTCATTGTGACACAGCACTCCACAGCGTTCACTGCACACAAAATGGCATTTTATGCCTCACCCGTGCAAGGGGGCAACCCCCAATGGTGCCCCAAGGGAGCAGTGCAGCGGGACGGTACCATGCTCAGGGTACCTCAGTCATGGGGGACAGAACTGCTCAATTACTCCCCCCACCAACCTGGCGGGTCGGGAGTCGAACCGGCAACCTTTGGGCTACAAGTCTGACCAACAGTGAGTCTGACGCCCTAACCGCTTACCCATGACTGTCCGAATGTCTTTTCGGTTCCACAAATATCAATACATCAGAAACAATATATCTTTAATATGTTCATATATACGTGTATATAGGCCTATGTAACATACAGCATACGGTATGTAATGTGAGAAAAAGAAAAATATGTCTTGTGGTGGAGGAAATTGAAGAAATAGTGAAAGGGTGCCCCCTTGTGTTCATATGTCTGTAAAGTCAGGAGTGTTCAGAGCAAGATCACTCATTTTGAAAAAATACGATACAAATGGACACAAAAGAATGCCGTATCTGGTCATGTTTTCTTTTTCTATTATTATTTGAAGTGGAGTGGAGTGTGGCTTTGGAGAAAGTGTGTGTGTATGTGTGGTAGGGGGGAGGTGTATGGATGTGTGGCCTACGTGTGCACATCAGTGTGTTTCGGTACATCTGTGTGTGTGGGTGTACAACTTTGTATGTGTGTGTGTGTAGTGTACAACACTTGAAAGACTGCAAGATGAATGTTTTGAAAAAGGGCAAGTGTGAGCATGTATTTATGTGTCTGCATGTGTGCGTGCCTGCGAGTGTGCGTGCATGTGTGTGTTTGTGTACAACTTTGGTGTGTGTGTGTGTGCAGTGTACAATACGTGAAAGAGTAAGATGCATGTTTGATGCATGTTTTGAAAAAGGGTATATGTGTGTGTGCATGTGCATGTGTGTGTGTGTGTGTGTGTGTGTGTGTGTGTGTGTGTGTGTGTGTGTGTGTGTGTGTGTGTGTGTGTGTCCGTGCATGCGTGTGTGTTTGTGTGCGGCACTGGCTGATGGAAGCTTCTGAGGGGCCCTCTAGAAGCCTAGATCAAATCAAAGGAGAACCAATTACTCCACAGAGCCTCAGATCTATACAGAAGCACTAGGAGAGTCTATCTGAGAGAGAGAGAGAGAGAGAGAGAGAGAGAGAGAGAGAGAGAGAGAGAGAGACAGCGGCACTAGGAGAGGCTATTTAGAGAGAGAGAGAGAGAGAGAGAGAGAGAGAGAGAGAGAGAGAGAGAGAGAGAGAGAGAGAGAGAGAGAGAGCTTCAGCAGCATTAGGAGAGGCTATTTAGAGAGAGAGAGAGAGAGAGAGAGAGAGAGAGAGAGAGAGCTTCGGCAGCACTGTCTTATCTACGAGAGAGAGAGAGAGAGAGAGGGAGGGAGGGAGAGAGAGAGAGAGCTTCAGCAGCACTGTCTTATCTACGAGAGAGAGAGAGAGAAACAGAGAAAGAGAGAGAGAGAGAGAGCTCCAGCAGCACAAGGAGAGTCTGTCTATCTATGACAGAGAGCGCTCCATCAGACAGCCCCATCCAGTAACCTGATCAAGGACTGCCCACGCTAGCGCTTGGTCCTTGAAGACCACTCTTATTGACGTCTTAATGATGATGTATTTTTCCTTTAGCTCTCTGCATTGCATGTGAATGTAACGGAGGCTAACTAGCAGAGTGTGGCATGGAAAGTTCGTAAACTTCCCTCCTAAACCCTTATACAGTGTCGTCAAAAGGGCAGTCATGGGTAAGCGGTTAGGGCGTCAGACTTGTAGCTCAAAGGTTGCCAGTTCGACTCCCCACCCACCTTGGTGGGGGCAGTAATTAACCAGTGCTCTTCCCCATCCTCCTCTGTGACTGAGGTACCCGTCCCACCACACTGCCCCCCCCTCTGTGGGCTGCCCCCTTGCACGGGTGAGGCATAAATGCAATTTTGTTGTGTGCAGCGTGCACTTGTGTACTGTGGAATGCTGTGTCACAATGACAATGGGAGTTGGAGTTTCCCAGTTGGGCTTTCACTAGCGCTGAGCTATCGGACTGGTCCTTTAGCTCAGTGGTATTGTGCTGTGCCTCCTATGCCCTAACTGGAGCGTTGACTAGGAGGTGGCGGGTTCGAGAGGCGGACTGCGCAGGAACACTTCAGTTACATGAGCTCCTGCCATTGAACCACATGGATGATTCCACAGTGGCCAGTCCCAGCAATTAGGGAAGCCGTGGTGTAATGGTTAAGGGGTAAGAATTGGGCGGTGCTGTGTTGTGTTGCAGGTTCAAACAGCACCCTTACTCTGTCCATGGCTGAGGTGCCCTTGAGCTAGGCACCTAACCCCTGACTGTCCCAGTGACTGTACCCGATACCCTGTAATATCTGTAAGTCGCTTTGGATAAAAGCTTCAGCTGCGCGTAATGAAATGTAAGCTATGTTATTCCAGCCTGATCTCCAAAAATTCCGTGCTCCTGGACACGGATGTTAAGGACACGAAATCCGTGTCCAGGAGCACGGATTTTGCCAAAATTCTGTGCTCCTGGACACGGAATTGTTTTCCGTGCTCCTAGACACGGAATTGTTTTCCGTGATGGGCACACAGAAGTGCTTTCTATAGGCTATTACCACAGCACTGTGTTAACTCTATCATTAGAAAATACATACCAAATGCTATTCCTAAACAAAATAATGCTAGCAATTTAAGTTGTGCCCTGACCAAGACATTTCCTAACCTTAACCTGTCATTAAAGACATATTTTTGAGAAATACCTTTTCCTGTTGGTTGCTAGGCTATCAAACTCATACAATGAATGAAAGAAAACTAGCTGTACCCAGACCAAAACAATCCCTAACCCTAAACTGTCAGTAAGAAATGTTTTTTTGACAAAATATTTTAAATTAGAAAAATCCTGAGAAAACACAATACTGTGGAAATAGCCTATAGAAAGCACTTCAAACAATTCCGTGTCCAGGAGCACGGAAAACAATTCCGTGTCCAGGAGCACGGAATTTGGGCAAAATCCGTGCTCCTGGACACGGATTTTGTGTCCTTAACATCCGTGTCCAGGAGCACGGAATTTTTGGAGATCATGTTGGTTATTCGCTTTGAATAAAAGTGTCAGGTAAGCCCAACAGGGAATCTCCAACTCCCATTGTCATTGTGATACAGCCAGGGCTGGACTGGCCATCTGACATACCGGGCAAATCCCGGTGGGCCCTCGCGTCTTTCGGGCCCTCGAGGGCCCGAAATAATAAGAAAAAATCATGTACTGTACATTATTATTTTTTGTCTGTGACGGTAAAAAAATGACACGTCGGGGCTCATTGGATGCTTCTCTTGAGGCACATTGGCCTAGTCCAATGAAATGTACTGCTTCTCAAAGGCCCCCCCTCCCTGCAGGCGCTCGCTCGCTCGACCCAACTAGTCTGTCAGCATCATCATCCGAAGTTTCGTTGACTTGGATGGTGGCTATTCGGTTAATAAAATCTCGTGGTGGAGCGGAGGATAGTTACAGGGCGCTATATGGAGAAAGAAAGGACTGGCTATGAAAAGCGCATGGAAAAGCGAAAGCAAAAACTAAAAGAAGACGGGGCAAAATGTGCTAAAATCACTGACTTGTTCAAAGCTAAAAGCACCACCAGCTCGAGCTCCGGACCGGTGTAGCTCTCGTGTGGCCATGGGAGGTGTGGTGAATCACACACCTCGACCTCAGGTTGGGACAGTGGGGCCGCCGGTGCAACGAGTACAAGGTGGTGCAGAATGAGGCGGAGGAGGAGGTGGGCGAACAGTGCTGGCGAGATGGTTCGAGCAGGGGATAGGAGCAGACGGATACGAGACGTGACCCAGGGAGAGAGAGGTTAGCCCCCTCAACACACCCAGCTAGTGTAGCTATGCGCCGCTTCGGCGTTTCGTAATTTCCCATCCCTTTCATTACCTCAGACTAAATTGTCATCCTGACTTAATCAAATAAGTCATGAATATTTGTACCCATTTGATAAATTCCCATGCACTTGTCTTGTAATGTTGCGCCAGCACATAGAAATCTTCCATTTGCCTTGAGCTGTCATGAAATGCTGTGTTGAAGTGAAGCTAGTCTTTCTGCCCTCTACCCAAGAACTACCGTACCCTGGCTGGCCAGGCAGATTAGCTATTCACCGCCTCAGCGTTTTTCACATGTAGCCTATTGCCTGAAACTGAAGATGTAGTCCCTCCCCACTTGCTCAAATCAGTCACAAATATGTATTGATTTATTTTCTTAAACTTTTTTGTATTGTTGCGCGAGCATAGAAATCTTCCATCTCTCTTTAGGCCTATGTGTCAGCTGCCTGTCACCATAGCCCTTCATACAACCACCTGTGCTACGTGTCTTGTATTAGCCTACGTGTTATGGCTCATCCCTACGTTCACTTTCTCAAATCCAACAAACATCTTGTTTTAGTCTATTGCTTGTCGTGTCTTTTGCAGCTATGCTTTTAAACTAAATGTATTTTCGCAATATTTTCCTTCTGTAATGGCATGTCACGTCATTATCAAGACATCTGGTATTATCCTGAGCTTCCTCTTTGCATGGTAGCCTAGATGAAGAAAGAAGCCGTCTTTCCGTGCTGTTTGTGAATCGCTGACGTTGATAGCTACGCAGTCCTTTTATAATAGCTGAAACATGTAGCTTAACTTTGTTGTTGGCAATGTGCTATTTTATAGGGCCTTCATGAGTTGAATTTTCCTGTGCCTGTGGTGGTCACGGATAGGCTTTTTTATCCATGCAAACAAGTTTTCAGCATTTAATCATTGGATGGATGTTTTAATATCTTGATGGTTGAGGCGACGCGGTTTGGACGCTTCAATGCGTAGGCCTATTGTACGTAACGTCATCAACCTCTGTTGGAAGAAGTCTAGCAATAATAAGCGGTCACTTGGTTTTGTTGTGGTGAAAAAAATGAAGAGTGTAGGGAAGAAAAACCCCACTGATATGATGACAGTCATGGGCTCTTTTGATCAGTGTCAAGCTGCATACAGTTTATGCCTAGTAGACGGTGGGCTAGATTTCGTAGCTCCTTTAGAAAACGAGTTTCGTTCTCACTCTCGAGTGGCAACTTGATTTTTCTAATATGACCTCCTGACAATATGTAAAGCAATATTCTGGCTGTTGCCACGCTGAAAAGTTGCACGTTGATATTAAAAAATAACGAAAATAAAAAAGACTGGGGGTGACGTCACATAATGCACAGTGAGTGGGAAGTCTCCGTCCCTCAAAGTTGAAAAGGGAATATTTATCCGCATATCGTGCTTTTTCATAGGCAGATAATTCACCTAATCATTGAAACAACGTAGGCATTTCATTCCTGACCATTTTCCTGTTACTGGAAAAAAACAACACAGCTTGCATTTCTTTACTGACACATAGTTTTTTGGCGAATTGATCTACCTCCGTCACCTCATTGCTCTATTGCTTTGAGGGAACAGACCTGTCCTCTTTTTGACATTTATCTCTCGTTGCCCAATGATGGTCAGACAGTCGAACACTAACAGCGAAAAAGAGCACTTCTGAAAGTTCAAGGAAAATATATTTGTTTGCATGTACACAATAAGTGAGCCCACTTACCCCCCAACTTGTAACTTTTTGCCATGAAATCTGACGGTTCCGGGTAGCATGCACGCGCTAGCTGTATTCTGCCTCGTTGACTTTGCATTGACGTGACGTCACTCGGTCGGCTAGTTTTTGTTGTAATTTTTATAAATCAATGTGCAAGTTTTGAGGATGGCAACAGCCAAAATATTGATTAATGGCTTGTCAGGGTGTTATATAAGTAAGGGTTAACGTTCGGCGAGAAGGTCGCTACCGTGGAATAGCAGCACGACAGAGAGAATCTTTAGACCCCGACGCGGAGCGGAGGGGTCTTGTTCTCTCTGAAGTGCTGCTATTCCACAAAGCGACCGACTCGCCGAAAGTTAACCCGCTTATTATATGGATATACTTAAATGATTCACACATGCGGGAACATTTCTTTAGACCTATTTAATGTTAAGATTGTTGCTGCGCAAAACAAAACAGTGCCGTTGTGGAACACCGCTAGGCAACAGCTAGGTACAGTAGGCTAGCCAGGACAGGTGTTGTCTATCACAGCAGCTGATTAGAGTGACAAAAGACCGGACCCCCTGCGGAGTGATATGAAACATTCGCTTTAGCCACTGACTTGTATACAAGCCAGTGGCTTTAGCAGTGAACGTCTTGTTGCCATTGACAGCGGTAGCCAGGACAACGGGTGCTGTCTATCACAGCAGCTGATTAGAGTCTTGTTGAAAAGTCGCTTTAGCAGTGAAAAGTCTTGTTGCCATTGACAGCGGTCTGTTATAGACCAACCCGTCCGTTATCGAAAAATAACAGACGTCCGAACGTTGGGGAGCCCCGTTGAAATGAATGGAGCATTCGACAGATGACGTCACAACCATATAATAAGCAAAAATAAAGTTGCCACTCGTTAACACCAACGAACTGACAAGATATGAGACTGGGCCCACCACCTATAGACAACAACTAGAAACCTTTTGGTGTGCGTTGGGAAAGGGGGGGTTGCCATTTAGTAGGCTGCTCACTGACAGTATCTGTGGACTGGAGCAATTTGAAGTTGAAACATCTAGGAAATTATTCTTATTTATTACATTTTATCATTTTATTATTATTAGGCCTATATATGGTGTCCATTTTACAGTGTGTGTGTGTGTGTGTGTGTGTGTGTGTGTGTGTGTGTGTGTGTGTGTGTGTGTGTGTGTGTGTGTCAGTAACGTGCGGTCAACTTTATGGCTGGTGAGGCACTGACTTTTCCAATATCAGATTTTCAAATATATAATACTACAGCTACAGTATAAGTACATTTTTGTAAATTTACCAAATAGGCCTACTGATAAGTTTCATATGTCATAGCTTTCTTAACATAAGGTAGGCCTACAAAATAAAACATGCTGCATTTCCGTAGAGAAAATGTTATTAGATCTCTCACTCTCTCTCTCTCTCTCTCTCTCACACACACACACACACACACACACACACACACACACACACACACACACACACACACACACACACACACACACACACACACACACACACACACAGGATTCAAACAGTGGTCTCACATAAACCACACAACAGCAATGTGGACAAACAGAAGCATCACGACAGAGAGAGCTGGAGAGCAGAGCAGAGGAGAGGAGAGTAGTGGAGAGGAGAGGAGAGGAGGATAGGGGAGAGGAGAGGAGGAGAGAAGAGGAGAGGAGAGAGGAGAGGAGAGGAGAGGAGAGGAGATGGGAAAAGAGAGGAGAGGAGAGGAGAGGAGAGGAGAGGAGAGGAGAGGAGATGGGAAAAGAGAGGAGAGGAGAGGAAAGGAAAGGAAAGGAAAGGAAAGGAAAGGAGAGGAGAGGAGAGGAGAGGAGAGGAGAGGAGGAGGGGAGAGTAGTGAAGAGTGTAGCTCCTTCACAGCCCACTGCTCTCACACACACAGGATTCAAACAGTGGTCTCACATAAACCACATCAGGGCGGATGCTCAATGAAAGACACACACACACACAGGATTCAAAACATGGTGTCATATAGACCGCTGAGCACCACGGCGAACAAACTGGTGTGGTAGCTTTTGTGATAAGCACCGGATTCTCGTGCAAATGTAGGCCTACATCTACTTGTACGAGGCTACGGCAAACGATGTGGGACAAAGGTGTGGCAGGAAGCGAATGTCAACATTTAAACAGAGATTACTACACAAGCTTCGATATGGTCACCAAATATTTTGGGACTGTCATTTATGTTATGCCTACACTTTGGAATTAGATCAGAGTCTTGTAGTTAGGCTACACGGGTATATTTGATTTACCTCAACGCCCTGTACTCAACTTTACAAACAGTTACAGGGCACATGAGAATCCTGCTCAGATCACAAAAGCTACCACCACACCAGACAGAATCACGGCGGATTCTTTATCTCCCCACGGGTCTCACAAACACAGGCTTCACACACATAGGAAACACTGATCTTACCTTTAACTCGTACTACATCAGGTCCAGGCGCCGCTCTTTTCCTTCACTTTTGGCGTTGCGCATGCTAACGTTACTTTAGCCGGCGCTGTTCATCCAAAGCCACATCTATTCGAGACGCCCCAAACGTCCAAAGCAATTTGGCATTGAATATGAATATGAGTAGCCGCGAGGATTTGTTTCGTGAGGCTCCTTAGTCCTTAGTAAATTGTTAAGTCGTGAAATCCCATGCGAATGTTCTTCCACACATTCTCGCCGGTTGCAGACAAGACACAGGGGAAACAAAAAAATAGTTTCTGTTGTACCGCTCACTTTGAAATGATCGGGTAGTTGACCGGTCACCTGCAGCAAACCCTTCAGCTCTGTCGGTCCTCCATTCTTTATCACATATTTTCCCCTTGGAAATCCAACTTTGAGAATGGTCTTAGTTTCGTTATGAAATCCACTTGTAGCAAAGTGAACATGCTAGCCAACAACACCGACTGACTGTATTGTGAATTTCAGATTCGCTATGACGTAACTGGCCAGCAAGACTCAATGCCAGAAGGAGTCTGCGGCCAGGCTACTGCTGGCCTCACCACTGTATATTTCAGTGGGCGTTCAGAGTAAAGAAATGATAATCACACGTAGAAAATAGTATCAGTAATAGTAAAAATTATCAGGAAATGAGGGCACACCATACATACTTCTATTAAATGCATAAAAACGTTTAATACAATATTACCAGGTTGCATTCACAGAACGAGCAAAATGGCGCATGCGCTCAAGCCTGTTAACGAGGGATTGCGCAATCCGGGGGTGAGGCAAATTCAGAGTTGCCCCAAATTCAGCGTATTCGGAGGAATTTGACATGAAATGGGCAAATATTACGATTTTGGCCACAAAAATGACTGAAAACAAGTGAAACAGTTTAAACACTGCTTAAATGGTAGTTATGGTGCAGATGCTCGAAAACAATAGCTGTTATTGTAACTATTATTCACATTTACTGCATCTCATCATAATCATCTGGGGCTGGTGAGGCCGTGCCTCCCCTGCCGTATTGGAGTGCACGTGCCTGGTGTGTGTGTGTGTGTGTGAAATATGGCTTTACTTATCAATGTTAAGGTGTCTGTGTCTGTAGGACCTGTTTTCAGTTTTTGCTGAAGGGAAATGGTATGAGTACATTTATATTGAGATTCACTGGCCAGGAAAATAATCAGGAAAATAGAGTTAGTTGTCCACCTCTCTCTATCTCCTACCCTCAAACATACGCAGAACTTCACATGAAGAGTTCAGATGCAAAACCCCCTAACTCCATTTCTGAAGACCTGCACTTCTATATTTTTAGAGAACCCCGTTGTTGGTTTGGTTTACATTCATGTACTTGATAATACATATAAATAGTTATATTACATAAATAAAATAAAAATATATTATTTTGATAGCTTTGTGTGAAATAAAAATGAATTAAGATTATTTTCTGAAAAGGCACTTAGCGGGTTTTGCATCTGAACCCTTCACATGCAGGATGAAGGTAACATAAGGGTACACTGTGACCATCTCTCCAAGAAGGTTATTGTGAGTAGTGATGAAGCATTTTTTTGTGTGAGCTTTTTAATATAGTCTATATTATATACAATGTCATAAATACCGATAGGCATCGGTGTCAGGCCCTTAGGCGTCAAAAAATTGTGCTGTGGTGTTTCCCAGTTCTTTCGCTTTCATCCCGGTCACAGGGAGTACACAGAGTCATACCATTCTGCTATGTTCCTCATGAAAGTAGCTGACTATGCTTTTCCAATCTGCCTGGTCAGTTACTGTAAAGGGTTTCAACCCTCAACTACCCATGAAATCTACCTGGCTCTCAGACTTAAAGACTGCTGTATGCAGTGTTATGTCATATTACAATACTTTACATACATTTTCTGCTCAACAATAAAATTAAGTATGGCCATACAGAAGTTAACCTCTCTTGAACAAGAAGTATTGTGCATTGAAACACGCATGTATGCACGCATGCACAAACAATACATTACGTTGCACTTAGCTGACGCTTTCATTTATTCAAAGCGACTTACAGTTATTATTATTCAGAGTATTGGTTACAGTCCCTGGAGCAATGTGGGGTTAGGTGCCTTGCTCAAGGGCACTTCAGCCATGGATGGAGATGTAGGGAGAGGTCAGGGGGGATTCGAACCTGCAACCCCTAGATTGAAAGACCAACTCTCTGACCACTAGGCCACGGCTGCCCACACACACACACACACACACACACACACACACACACACACACACACACACACACACACACACACACACACACACACACACACACACACACACACACACACACACACACACACACACACACACACACACACACTACTACTATAGAGATGAAGTATAGGATACATGAGAACAACACCACACAACACACAGTATACCGTTATGAACACAAGTTTGATTTATTTATCTGTGAAAATAGTTTTGATTGCTGAACATACCCAGTAGGACTACATTAACATCCACAGAGTGCTAACTCAAATGAGGAGGAGGGAGAACAGGGTTTCTTGGAGTTTGTCTGCTGTTTCTTGGAGCTCAACTGGTTGCACTTCCCTGCCTCTCAAACAGGCATACTATAAATTGTGTCAAATACTTCACTTGACAGATTGGAATAGATCTCACGGGAGACCACTGTGATCCTTACAGCGGCTGGTAGAGACCAACCTTGTCAGACCCCACCTATCTCCTAAAAAGTCTGTCTTTGGCTCCCTGACCCGGTGTAGTAGCAGCAGGCCAGGATGGAGATGACCGAAGGCGTCTATCGAAAAGTCGACCCGGATGGAGACAGCAGCAGTCTCTCTGCTGTCAAGTCTGTGGAGGCAGACGAGGTCCTCAACAAGACTTCAACCTCCACAGAGAATGCTGCAGATCCCAACCGTCCACACTCTGGTAAATATGAAAATGAAAGTAAATGTTCTCAAATTTTAGCAAGAAACTATTGAAAGAAGAAAGTATTGTTCACTACGACATACCACTTTTTCATGAAATCAGTCCTAATTGAGTATTCTTAAAATGTATGTTGGCTATACAAAGTAAGATACTAATATTTATTAGTCTAACAAAGCGCAGTAAGTTTTACAGATCAACATTAGTCTATGATTGGTAATTCAAAATGGCATATATGTAGAAGATCCACCTTTTCATTTATGTAAATAAATCGTATTGAATACTTGATTGAATGTGTGAGTAGGCAACACAAATACTGGATATAAACTGCTAAAAATACATATGTAGTCTACCTTCAAAAATGAACCAAACTGTGAAAAAAGATCATGACTTGCTATATCAATTTATATTTATTTTAATTCTGCAAATACTCCTGTGCAGCTGGTAGAGAGCAGCAGGGCATGATGGAGATGACCGAGCGCGTCTATCAAAAAGTCGACCCAGATGGAGGCAGCAGCAGTCTCTCTGCTGTCAAGTCTGTGGAGGCAGACGAGGTCCTCAACAAGACTTCAAACTCCACAGAGAATGCTGCAGATCCCAACCGTCCACACTCTGGTAAATATGACATTTTAAATACTAGTAGAATTCATTAATGTCATCTACCCTCTATTCTGGATATATATTTTGGGAGAAACATTTAATAGAATTACGCAGTACATCATTATGGATAAAGAATTACATTCACAAAACAACTACAGAAAAAACGTATCTTTCTTTTTACAAGCTGTCGCATGACAACAATGATAAATTCAGCATTTTACTGTACAAAAGAGATATATTTTCTTGGCCTATATTTTGGTTTTATTGATTGTGCAAAAAACAGTAGGCCCTAATTTAAAACACAGCATTTTTATTATCATACAATGGACCTTCAATTGCAAAGGGAAAAAAATGATAATATTCAACGAGCTGATAGCATCTACTAGCTCTGGAGGGTTAAATATTGTAGTTGTTAGTCAATTAATATTTAAGGGAATAAGGACAACAAACCTGTGTAACAAAAACCTAGTAGTAAACACCCGTGCATCATCATGTGAAGTGAAGAAAGCTAAGGAAGCCTAAGTGATCCCTTTTTGGAGTGATTTGTTGCTTGTGATAATAGAAATAAATAATGAATAATCAGTTGACCTTATTTAAAGAGTTCACTGTATCTCCTCTGCAGGGTGGAAGAGTGCTGCTGTGTGTCTGGGTCTGCTGTGCACTCTCCTGCTGTGTGGCATTGCAGTCCTCAGTGTCCAGATGATAATGATGTCTAAACAGTTAGAGCAGAGCTACAGGGAGAAACTACAGATGCAGGCAGACTATGACAACATGACCTCAGATTACCAGCAGTTGCAGATGAGTTATAACGACCTGAACAGTGTGAAAGCTCAGTTACAGGACACAAACAACAATCTGACAAGAGAGAATTTACAATTGCAGACAAGATACGCTAGTTTGTCAAAGGAAAAAGACCACATCCAGCTCAATAACAATGCCATCGTTAAAGACAAAGACAGACTACAAGCTAGGTACAACAACCTGAGTTGGGAGAAATCACAGCTAGAGACCACTTATAAAACTCTGAACTCACAAAATTCAATGTTACAGGGCAGATACAACAACCTATTGACTGAGAAATACAATTTACAGACTGCATATAACAATCTGACTTTGGATAAATCAAAGCTACAGGAAAGGTATGACAACTTGCATGAAGCCAACTCTCAGCTACAAATCAGTTACAGCAACATCACTGCAGAAAAAGATGAATTACAGGAGAGGTATAACAATCTGACCAACGAGAACTCCAAGTTACAGGATGATTACAGTATCATGAATTCAACCAGAATGCAGTTGCAGGACAGATATGATCATCTGGAAAGGGAGAATTCTCAGCTGCAGTCCACATACAACAATTTGACTTCAGAGAAATCTGTACTGCAGACCCGATACAACAACACAAACTCAGAGAAATCTAAATTACTGACCCAGTACAACCACCTGGTTTCAGAGAAATCTAACCTACAGACCCAGTACAACAACCTGGTTTCAGAGAAATCGAACCTACAGACCCGATGCAACAACCTGGTTTCAGAGAAGTCTAACTTACAGGGACGATATGACAGTCTCAACAGAGAGAAAACTGAGCTGCAGAGTACTTACAACAATATAAGAGCAGAACAAACAAAACTACAGGACAGATTAACAAATGTAACACAACAATACAACAACCTCTCTTCAGAAAAGTCTCAGCTACAGACCCGATGCAACAATCTGGTTTCAGAGAAATCTAGTTTACAAACACAATATGACAATGTAAACAGAGAGAAATCTCAGCTCCAGGTTAGATATGACAGTATCACTGCAGAAAAAGAAGAATTACAGGGCAGATATAACAATCTGACCAACGAGAATTCCAAGTTACAGGATGATTACAGTATCATGAATTCAACCAGAATGCAGTTGCAGGACAGATATGATCATCTGGAAAGGGAGAATTCTCAGCTGCAGTCCACATACAACAATTTGACTTCAGAGAAATTTATATTGCAGACCCGATACAACAACATGTACTCAGAGAAATCTAAATTACTGACCCAGTGCAACAACCTGGTTTCAGAAAAATCAAACCTACAGACCCGATACAACCACCTGGTTTCAGAGAAATCTAACCTACAGACCCGATACAACAACTTGGTGTCAGAGAAATCTAAATTACAGACCCAATACAACCACCTGGTTTCAGAGAAATCTAACCTACAGACCCGATACAACAACACGAACTCAGAGAAATCAAACCTACAGACCCGATACAACAACTTGGTGTCAGAGAAATCTAACCTACAGACCCAATACAACAACTTGGTGTCAGAGAAATCTAAATTACAGACCCGATACAACCACCTGGTTTCAGAGAAATCTAACCTACAGACCCAATACAACAACACGAACTCAGAGAAATCAAACCTACAGACCCGATACAACAACTTGGTGTCAGAGAAATCTAACCTACAGACCCGATACAACAACTTGGTGTCAGAGAAATCTAACCTACAGACCCAATACAACAACTTGGTTTCAGAGAAGTCTAACTTACAGGGACGATATGACAGTCTCAACAGAGAGAAAACTGAGCTGCAGAGCACTTACAACAATATAAGAGCAGAACAAACAAAACTACAGGACAGATTAACAAATGTAACACAACGATACAACAACCTCTCTTCAGAAAAGTCTCAGCTACAGACCCGATGCAACAATCTGGTTTCAGAGAAATCTAGTTTACAAACACGATATGACAATGTAAACAGAGAGAAATCTCAGCTCCAAGATAGATATGCCAGTCTGACTAGAGACAAATCTCAGTTACAGGAGAGATGTGATGCCATCACTGCCGAGAGGGACACCCTACTACAGAGGACAGTTACTGCCAGTGAGTATACATTGATATGGGATCAGTGTGATGTAGAAGTGAAAATAATAGAACAGTAATTCATATTTTCTCTATGTTCTTTTATTTCAAACAGAAAAACAGATTGCAAAATATGCAGGTATGTGTTTTCATTGACACAAAAAGAGTCATTTTATTTAATTTTGTGATGTACGTACAGTATAGTTTTATATTTGTGTCTGATAAATTACAGATTGTTTTGATTTCAGTAGTCTAATGTCTAATGTTTTATTGATGCAAAGAGACTATTTTGATCTGACGTAGAAATATAGTGCAATATCAATAAACAGTTTGGCATCTACATCAGTGAAAATATGAGAGCTGCAATCTGAAGGATTTCAAAAGAAGACAAACAACAAAGTTAAACTTTAGAACAATTGCCATTCTACTATGCTAACTTTAATACTATTACTATGCTCTCTCTCTCTCTCTCTCTCTCTCTCTCTCTCTCTCTCTCTCTCTCTCTCTCTCTCTCTCTCTCTCTCTCTCTCTCTCTCTCTCTCTCTCTCTCTCTTAGTGGATGTGACTCTGGATCCTGATACAGCTAATAACTACCTCATCCTGTCTGCTGATGGGAAACACGTAAAACATGGTGATACTTCACAGAATCGCCCTGACAACCCCAAACGCTTTGATAATCATATCAATGTAATGGCCAAGCAGGGCTTCAACTCTGGTAGATTTTACTATGAGGTGCAGGTGAGTGGGAAGATAGGATGGTTCATAGGAGTAGCCAGAGAGTCTGTTGAGAGAAAAGGGGAAATAACTCTGAGCCCTAAACATGGGTTCCGGGCAATATGGCTGAGGGATAGTGAGTACAGGGCAATAGCTGGTCCCTCTGTCATCCTCTCCCTGAAAGAGAAGCCAGAGAGGGTGGGGGTGTTTGTGGATTATGGGGCAGGTTTGGTCTCCTTTTATGATGCAGACAGGTGGAGTCTAATCTACTCTTACAAAGGTGTCTCCTTCAGGGAGAAAATCTATCCCTACTTCAGTCCTGAGAGAAATGATAATGGCAAGAACTCTGCTCCACTGGTCATCAGTCCAGTCTCCTGTTTCAAGTAATGTGAATCAGTGAAGAACATGAAATGCTGAAGTTCAGTTGTGTTTAATGAGCCTGCCCTTCAAATGTTCCACAGAAATGAGAAGCATTTTTGCTTTGCTTTTTGTTCTTTGTGGCCAAAACCATGGGCAGCTCTGGACCATGTCAATTACAGTTACTATGTTAAAAGAATTTAATCTATTTACAGTACGTTTGTTAAAATCATTTTACGTTCTTGTTTTTAAAACCTATTGTGTCAATTCTAGTACGTCTTGTTAATTGTTTTTCATTTATTTTATGTTCTTTTCATTTAATTTAGCTACAGTTTATATTTTGTATTATGTACCATTGTACATTTCCATGTCATGATGTGTGCCAGTAGAAGTTGACTTGGTAATAGATGGCTTTGTAATAGATGATAACCAAGGATGTCATATTGATGATTACATACTAATTGCTAATCAATGACCTCTTGTCATCATTGAAATTCAGACATGTAATGTTGTGTTGTTTACAATGAATGAAAACAGACAGGTCCATCTGTCCAACCTCAAAAGAATGACATAGGCCGAAATTAATTTTATATTACTGCATATGTCTGTGATGAAATTGATTTTTATCTATTAAGCAATCTGTTTTCAAATGCAAACACAAATACAAATATATTATACTTTGTATAATGACAATAGAAGGCTTTTGTATTTGTATTTTCAGCACCATTCACCACTATTCTAGCCCAGGCCTGTTTCTAGGATTTTGGGGGCCCTAGTCAAAGGGGTTGTCGGGGCCCTAGGACATTTTTTAGACGGGGGCGTCTGACAGGGCAGCCACGGCGCCAGAATTTCTGTTTCGGATGGGCCAGACAATTTTTGGATGGCAGTCATTGTCACATAGCCTACCATTACAACACAATATCACAGAATCGATGTAAACCTAATGAAACAAACAGGAAGTTACCTCATACCTAGACAGATACACCAGCAATTTCTGTGAGGAAATGCAATATAGTATTTATGATAACTTATCCCTACAGTTCATGTTATGAAACTTTATGAAGTAGGCCAATTGAATGTGCTGTTGTTTACTGTAACCTGGCCTATCTCACATCAGGTTTTTGACCCTACCACCAAAATCATGATCTGTATTGCCAATCACAAATAAAGAATTAGGTCTTATCTTTCCAACCACTTTTAAAATCTAACCGAGGGTGCACGATTTTTGCATCAAAAAAACATCAACTATTGACTCATAAAACAGAAGGCATACAGTCCAGAAACAGGCACAGTGGGGGTTTGGGGGTAATGTGACATTGGTAGCCTCAGCAAGAATTCTGTAATCAAGCCAAGAGAGGTCTCCCCCAGACGAGAATGTTTTGATAAACATGCACTCAGCCTGACGAGCCTACAAAGTAGTTCAGATGGGCTGGCTCATCAGGCTATCACCATTCAGGTTCTAATCTGCTGTAATCAAGTTTGCCACAGGGGGGCAGTGGAGTGCTAAATTCTAATTGTCGATGGTGTCTCTATGTTGGAACCTGTACCATGCCTACTGGAAACTAATAATTCCACCTGCTTACAGGGTGGTCAGTAAAGAATCATTCATTCATATAGATTGAGTTTCAATGTGCAGAAGTAATATTTACTTAAAACATTGAGCCAATATAGTCATGAAACCATTTCCAAGAGGAATAGAAATTGTTGGGGGTTTGTTTTTTTCACTTCACTGTTTTCGAAACTATGCTTATTTTCTACATATAGCTTTTATTTTTCTTAATTTAATTTTAGCTGTTTTACTTTGGACATGATGTCGTGTACCTACATTTCCACGCCATGCCTTGTACCGGCCTCTGAGTTTACAATAAATGATATAGGGCCTGATTTGGCTGACAAATGACATCTTGTCTTCCAACAAGTTCCAACATTTGTTGTTTTGGGTTGTCTTAAACTACTAATTTAAAATGAATGAAAACAGACAGGTCATTGGGAAGACTAAATAGACATTAGGAGGACTAGCCAGAGAGTCCGTTAACAGAAAGGGGAATGTAACTCTACAACTGGGTACTGGACAATATGGCTGAGGGATAGTCAGTACAAGACACTAGCTGGTCCCTCTGTCATCCTCTCCCTGAAAGAGAAGCCAGAGTGGGTGGGGGTATTATAGTGGTATAGCACTATAACTTAGTAGTTAAAAGTTTTTTCTCAGTGACTACTCTCAGTGACAGTACACAATACATAATAACAACATTGCTATGACAGCGCCGAGAGATTAAGACATAGACATTGTAATTTTGGTGACAGTAAGGTTATAACATGGGTGCTGCGCTAAGGGGTTAAAATCTGTCTGTCTGTCTGTCCGTGGCTTTAACGCCCTGCCAGGCTGAGGGCAAGGTTTTCAAGGTCTTTATCTATATCTACAATCTCTTGCAGAAGGAACATGAACACCCCCTTCTAAAAACAATGGACAAAACCAAACAAAAAAAGGAAACAAAAAAGAAGAGTTAATGAAGAAATAAACAATAACAAAAAAACATCGTCAATATTCACTCTTTGCAATGGCATGGGATTTCAGCCATCCTGTAAACATTGCAGTTCCAACATTTTTATCTAACTTTTTTCTCTTCATATGGTACTTTATAATCTCTCAACAGGATGTTCGTGGGCTGTTTAGGGGGTTTCTGACTATCTGCACTGGAGTAGCCTCCACAACCTGAGTAGGCACCACAGTATCTTGCTCCAGAAACTGTACCCGCTGGGTGGGGAAGTACACTCCTGGGCAGGGCTCTAGTGGTCAAATTAGAGGTGGGTAAACTATGATTTTTTTGATCAGACAGACCGCGACGTGACGCAACGCAACGCAACGCGACGCGACACAGCACAATGCAACGCAAGGTGTCGCAAATCTGTATGGATGTCCTGGCCACAGAGCCGGTTCTGACCTCCATGGGGCCCTAGGCAAAAATATGCCAAGAGGCCCTCATAAAGCGCGCAACCCCCCACCCCCCCCCCCCCCCCACACCTACCCCTCCACCCCCACCGCAAAACGCGAACCACAGACACAAAATTTGACTCAAATCAAGCTTAATTAAAAAGTCTCCCTTTCTGCGCTCTTGAGACAAAAACATCAATAATGTCATAACAGATTGTGAACATGTAGACAACGGTGGCTGTACTGAACATGCGACTACCTCATCACCTGCAGGTGTACCTGGCTCATCTGTGTAGGCCTACTACCTGAACATTGTGCTGGCCCTCCACTGGCTGACTGACTGGAGTCTGAGCTGGTCAGAAACTTAAGCATAGCGCCTGTAAAATATAACTAAGGCTTCAATTAATTTAGCTCCATCAAATTGTTTGAATTTAAAATTACCATATTTTATAGCCTGCCCCCTAGTAGCTTGCCTTTAGTAATCTGGTCTAAAACGTTTTTAAAAAATAAATGAATAGGCCTATGATAAGAAACTCATATGTAAAATAAATTATTTAGCTATATAACATGTGTTATTATGAATGTTATCACACATTATTGTGAATAATGTTGTGTTCACTATTGGGATTCACCTTCGTCACAAGTTTCAGTCATTCGCCAAAGGTCTATCCAAGCAAGCCGCGCCCCCTTGCTATAGTTATCACCCCCACACACACACACACACACACACACACACACACAGTCACGCACGGCACTCCTTCTCCCTCTCCCTCACTCCCTCCTCCTCCATTGCTTAGACTGCACGGACGTCTTATCAAAAATCTTAAGCGCCTGTCATAACCAAAATCAATGTGTATGTTGATATTTGTTTCTAAACAATCGAGAGGCAGCCACGCATACAACAGCGCGCGCTCAAACTCACACACACAGAAAGGGCACCGCTTCTCTCACACTCCTTCCTTCGTTGCTTCGACTGCACTGACGTTTCATGGGCTAAACGAACGGCTCGTCAGATTATGATTCAACTAGTACACCTTTCGAAACAACAGTAAAACGTTGACAACACCACCCTTTCCTCTCACATTCTCTCTAGCCTAGGCTACCTGTGTTGATTCAGTTGAACTAATTGCAAAGGCTAAACGAACAGTGTTGCCAGATTTTCTACGACAAATAAGCGGCTGACGCACTTCCCACTTTGACGGCCATTTGACGCTCATAAACGCGACGCACCTCCCTTTTTTGACTGAATGCTTCTTGTCGGAGCACATGCAGGGGCGTGACAGAGTACACTGAACAGGAATATCTCTTTCTGTCTTTCTACACGTTTATATCGATTAAGCAAGCTAACCAGCGATAGTAACATCAAAGTCTGCCCTTACCTTATGTGTTTACTTCACACATTTCATAGCCATCACGTAGTTTTGAATGTCGTCAAAATGTACATAATCCTTTGAACATAAGCACAAAGACCTTGCACTTCATAGTTTCTTGTAGTGTATGAATCTTACATTAAAATGTATGATAACCAGTCATAAAACTACTTTTAAGCAGCAAAACATAGCCCTTGGTTTCATGGGAATTCCTCATGTACTCGACAATCATTGGATAACGCTCCGCGTTGGCCGCAAGTAATTAGCATAAAGTAGAAGCTCGCTCAACTTTTTTGACGCGCGTCAACTGTCAAAGTAGCCGCGCCGCGTATCCCAGAAGCCTTTGCGAGGGCGTCGCCGCTTTCCATTGAAAATGAATTGAAGGCGTCGGCGTCGGCGTCAACGCGCTCGCCGGCAAAGTGGGAACGGGCCGTTAAAACAAGCCCAAAAGAAGCGACTGAGGGGCGTCGTGAAAACAAGCCCAAAAGAAGCGACAGAAAGGGTGGGTTGTCAGTCGCGTGCCTGGTCAGGGAAGACCTTGCTCTTTACGGGGATCTGCGTGGCTGCTAAAATCCCCACAAGTGACCACAGAAAGTGGGAGTTAACAATATTGTAGCAGGGTCACTTGTAAGGATGAGTGAGAAAAAACGAGTTGCCATTGAGAAACACATTCAAATCACCACCAGAGCAGGAGAAAACAGCAAGCCCAACCTTGAAAAGAACAAGCCCAAAAAACCGCAACCCGCGACTTTAAAAAATTAAAAGCGACTGCTCAAAAAAAGAAGCCCAAAGTCGCGTATAATAAGCGGACTTGGCAACACTGTAAACGAAACGCTACTCAGCTTGTGGTTCTCAACAACTTCTACCTTTTAAAACAACTAAAACGTGAATGCCCATTTTTACAACATGTGACTGTATCGAAGACCTGGGCACTTTTTAACACGGCATTGTTGTGCAATACAAAGGCCCATTGACACTTCTGCTCCATACGAAATTAGCCACAGAAGAAGGATCACAATGAGTGGAAGCATACGTTGTCTACCTGAGGGAGTTACGTTGCCTACATTGATGGTTGCCTACCCTACCCTACCCCGAGTTACGTTGCCTACCTGACTGCTGTTCTCGTCGCTCATTGTCATGAATTTTCTTTTTCTTTTTGTCGTTTCCGCAGGGAAAATGTCGTTTCATGTTGGACGTTTCATGTTTTGTGTGACGGAATCAATAATAAACAATGAAATCAGTTTGCGATTTTTTATTTTTTTTTAAACTGTCAACGTCAGTGACATAACGGGTCGCTCGAGGCCTTACGCTGAGAGCGTAGTGCGCGTATTGGGCGCGCCGGCTCTGCCTGGCCATATTCCATGACGTTATCAGTTAAAGTCATATTAAATCAATGACAGTCAACAAATGTGTTTGTAGTTGATTAAATTTCAAATTTCAACAGTAAAGAAAAGTATGTGTAAGAACTATCTACAGTAGGTGTGTGTGTGTGTGTGTGTGTGTGTGTGTGTGTGTGTGTGTGTGTGTGTGTGCCAAGGCCTTTCACTTTTTTGCAGATTTTGCATCCAAGATATTCACCATTGACAATAAGCCAAGGGTTATCTTTTTTAAACTGTATGTGTTGTTTTTCTGTCCAGATACTGGGATGGCATCTGCTCTCTCTTTCTCCTCTCACTGTGTCTTCAGTCTCAGATTCTGCATCTCCCTCTACTTCAGACTCTCCACTCTCCATCTCTCCTGTCCCTGTTTCTTCTCTTACTCCTCTCGCACTACCTGTTTCTTCATCTCCTATTTCATCTTTCTCTGTTTCCTCATTCTCTGTTGGTCCTCTTTCATTTCCTCCTCTTTCCTCTTCTATCTCTATCTGATCTCCTGGTGTTTCTCCTCTCCCTGTGATCTCTGCCTCATTGCCTGTACCATCACTGCCTGAAAAAAGTAGAATTTAAGAGTTGTGGGGCTGAGAACACCAGTTAAGCAGCCTGCCAATTACACTGACCTTATAAGTTAAAGGATCACTCATGTAGGCTATAACTACCTATGTCAGCATAAATAGCCTATACAGCATGTTTTTTTGTTATATTGTTTTATATTTAGAAAATATAAGATTGCTATTTTTGTTTTACACGTGCCAATTCAATGGCTGTTTTAAAAAAATCATATATAAGCCATCATATAAATCGTATTTTTGCGGTATTTAGAATGACAATTGACCTTTTATTTGATTTGCTATTCTCATTTCACCTTGAAGCACGAGAACGTCTCGTGCTGTAAAATTATTGTTGTAAAATTACACTGGTGGCATTGCTAGCTTTCGTGATGTAGCATGACTACGCATTAGCTAATCTGAAAGCTCGTTCTGTCATTGCCATAATTCGTCAAGTCAAACTTATTTATAAAGCACATTTAACGACTCATGTAAATTGATCTCTGTCAGTCTTACTTTGTACTTGAGGCCTTTTGCTGGCATCTGCGGAAGTGGAAGCACTGGATGGTCTCTTCAAATATCTCCTAATATCCATGATGATCAACTTTGAACAGGTAGGCAGGCAGGCAACTACACAACGTGTATGTGTTTACATATTCCCTGGATCCTGATTGGTGTCGCCGCCGCAGCCGAAAGGCACTGATTGGAAGGTCACATACCCGAATACAGAGCAGATGAAAATGATTCCTACTAAAGCGTTGTATGTTCAACAATATTTTTTAAATGACACCAAATTTATTTTGGATTATTCCAACGGCAGATCACAAGGCGCAGGGAACTTTGACGTGCGTAATTGCCATTAAGAGCTGCGTAAACGCTATTTAGAGGTGGGTAAACGCTATTTAGAGGTGGGTAAACGCTATTTCCTAAATTCCAGAGGTGCGTAAACGGTGCTTACATGCGTTTACCCTCCACTACAGCCCTGCTCCTGGAGTGTGAGCCTGTGGCAGTGTCTTCTGGACGGGTGGTGTCATTGTTGTGTTGTGTTGCACTATGGGGTGAGTTGTGTAAGGTATAGTGGGTGCAAGCGGATGAGCGGTGTGTGTGTTGGCATTCTGCGCCATACGTGTGTGTGTGAGCTGAGGGTGGTGTGTGCTTTGTGACGTCGCGTGAGCCTGCGCGAGCTGTGGGTGTTGCTGTTGTTGCTGCTGGCTGGGCGGTGGTGCGTATGTTGTGGTGGTGCTACCATGGGGTGTGTGGTGTAAGGCGTGTGTGTGAGTGGAGGGCGTGTGTAAGGTGTGTGTGTGGGGGGAGGGTGTGTGTTAAGCGTTGCGAGTGCGTGGTCGAGGTGTGTGTGTGTGCTGCGGAGATGAGTGATGTCTTGTTCCAGTTGGCTGATGAGCATGTCCCTTCTGTGGAGCTCCTGGCGAAGAGACTTCAGCTCCTCACACTGGCGGTAGAACTCAAACAGCAGCTGCACACACACACACACACACACACACACACACACACACACACACACACACACACACACACACACACACACACACACACACACACACACACACACACACACACACACACACACACACACAACAAGAGGTTTCTTGAGGCCAGTAAAAGAGTCTTACATCTCCATTATCAATTGTTATAATGCCCTGGCTTTAACACCAAGCTATCTCTCTCTCGCTCTCTCTCTCTCTCTCTCTCTCTCTCTCTCTCTCTCTCTCTCTCTCTCTCACACACACAAACAGACACACACTCTCTCCTCTCTCTCTCTCTCTCTCTCTCTCTCTCTCTCTCTCTCTCTCTCTCTCTCTCTCTATCTCTCTCACACACACACACACACACACACACACACACACACACCAGGGGTGGAACTTAAGTTTTTTCCCCACCAGTCACGGTGGCAGGTAGATTTCAAAATCTACCAGTCACTCACTGTTTTTACCAGTCAAAGTGACTGGTGGGTTGAAAAATTGACCAGTCACCACTGAAATGTACCCGTCATTGGCAGGTGGACGGGTGCTTATTTCCATCTCTGACACACACACACAGACACACACACACACACACACACACACACACACACACACACACACACACACACACACACACACACACACACACACACACACACAGCACTATTTATATATGAGCAATACATGAATATGTGTGATGAATGGTTTTAATTATGAAGACAATTTAGATTATCTCTTGAGTTGTAAACTGTGTGTGTGTGTGTGTGTGTGTGTGTGTGTGTGTGTGTGTGCGTGCGTGTGTGCATGCATGTGTGCGTGCGTGTATGTGTGTGTGTGTGCGTGCGTCTGTGCAGTCCTGCATGTTAAGTGTTTTTATGTTTGTCTAATGTGTTGATATGTGTTCTTTGTGTAAACACTTAGACTCTCTGTGCCTATACCAAATTTCTCTCTAGAAGAGACAATAAAGGCTCATCCTATCCTATCCTACACATGTGTGCATACAGTTGCGCATGCGCTAGGGTGCATCAAAAAATGCTTTTTTCAGCCTATTGATCTGTCTGGGTGATAAAAGTGTTCCACTGCATGTACAAATAACACATGCAAAATATTTTTGCAATCCATGGTGGTTTACAGGTCCAACGGAATATGAGCTGATATGAAGGAACTGTGGATTAACTGAGTCAGTCTTTGCCAATTCAACGAAACCCTCCCACCTAATAACTTGGACTGTTTTTGTGATTTTGTTGAAATATTTTAACCTAAATATTTAAATGAAATAAAACCACTTTGACATATGTAAAATCACAGATTCCTAATTAACTATAATCATCAGTACCCCCCAAAATAATAGATATGAGTATTTCCGAGAAACTGGGAAATTCACACACTGACACACAGGCTAAGCAAAAGGAAAAAAATCTTCAGTTTTGGATAGAATGATGTTGTAATAAATAAAGGCCTCATGAAAATCAGAGTGTTTGACTCTGAGTTTGTTAGGCATGGTGAATAACTGTTGAGCTGATCTTCAGCCATGGAGGGACTTTGAATTCTTACTTGCAACTCTCACAAGTAATTTCTGAAAGGACTTTACTCTGGTGTCTACAGGACACAAAGCAGGTCTGGCACCACAGTCTTGATTCCACCAGACATCCTCAGCCGGCCAAATCTTGTGTCACTGGCTACAAGGTTGAAGATGACTCCTATGCAGCAAGCTGCTTTCACACGTGGCCTGATCTCAGAGTCAGGTGGTGATTTGTCAAAAGTTTCCACATCCTATGCCACAGCAGATCGATCACGCCGTAAAGTGCTGAAGACCATCATTGAGGAATGCCATGAGCAGTGGATACCACCTGCCTTGTGCACCCTGCACTGGGACAGCAAGTTGACGCAGACACTTGACAATGTGCGCCAGAAGGAAGAGCGCCTGACAGTTGTTGTTGGAGATAATACACAGCTGAAGTTGCTTGGTGTGCCTGCATATACAAAGGGGGCTGATGAAGCTTGTGGAACTATCATTGGCAACTAACATGCAAATTGCTCCAAATTGCACTGTCATCATGTGGCAATAGGTGCCAATTATCCCTCAGATGAGAGAACAGTGCAACCTCTGGTGAGCGTGACACCTCCAGTCTGAGGTCATTAAATATTTGACTGAGTAGCACCTCGCCAATGTGATGGCGGCACCCAGACCACAGCAGTGGTCGTCCCAGTGAAAGCTGTATGGCTATGCAGGCTGCGCTCAGATGGCCAGTATTTGAAGCCGTGGTATCAAATGCCATATTGACTACTTGATTGGTGCATTGCCATTCTTGGAGCAATTTGCATGATTTTTTTCCTTTTGCTTAGCCTGTGGGTCAGTGTGTGAATTTCCCAGTTTCTCGGAAATACCTATATCTATTATTTTGGGGGTACTGATGATTATAGTTAATTAGGAATCTGTTATTTTACATATGTCAAAGTGGTTTTATTTCATTTAAATATTTAGGTTAAAATATTTCAACAAAATCACAAAAACAGTCCAAGTTATTAGGTGGGAGGGTTTCGTTGAATTGGCAAAGACTGACGCAGTTAATCCACAAGTCCTTCATATCAGCTCATATTCCGTTGGACCTGTAAACCACCATGGATTGCAAAAATATTTTGCACGTGTTATTTGTACATGCAGTGGAACACTTTTATCACCCAGACAGATCAATAGGCTGAAAAAGCGTTTTTTTGATGCACCCTAGCATGCACGCACACAGAAACGTACACACACGCGCAGACAAACACACACACTGTCAATAGCACACACACAGGCGTATGCACATAAATATGCATATAAAAAGCCTTATTACAGCAAACACACCGTCTCTCTTTTGTTGAGTGCAGTGTTCACTTCTGTGCTGTGGAGTGCTGTCTTACAATGACAATGGGAGTTGAAGTTGGGCTTTCTTTCACTTTCATCCAGGTCAGAGAGAGTGCACTACAGAGTTATACCATTCCTCTACCATTCTACCATTTCTTCAGCTGACTAAGTGTTTCCAATCTGCCTGGTCTGGTACAGCCATTGACAGTAAATAGAATGGACGCCAAATCAACGCTATTTGCCATTCAACGCTTTGAAGCCAGATTTGGGAACATTCCAACTTACATTCCACCTTAGCAACGCCAAACGCAGGTGCTGATTGGACAACAACAAGACTTCTAACGGTCAATCAAACCATGTTCTGATGCTCATTGGTCAATTTAACTTTTAATATCTCTCTAAAACAAAACATCACCACAAAAAATCACCACCCTGGTAAGTTGGAGAGCAAGGGGACCTACTAGTTGAGCGAAAAATTATCCCCCTGGAGTGGCATTTAAGGGAGATACAGGGTTTTATGTCTCTCATAGGAATGAATGGGATTTGGCCATTTTTTGGTCTTTTTGGGTCCAACCTTGGCTCCAACTCGGCTTCAACAATGAAATAGAATTTTGGCCTCCATTCTATTTACTCTCAATGGGTACAGAAAAGGGTTTTTCAAGTACAACCACAAGATACCATTCTAGAGCATTGACCACTAAACCCTCAACTACCCATGAAATCTACCCAGCGCTCAGACTTACAGACTGCTGTAAGTAGTTTTATGCTATAGTACAATATTTCACATTTTCTGCGCAATATAAAAACGTATGACCACAAGATAACCTCTCTTGTACACAAAAGTAGTGTGCATTGGAACACACACGCACCCGCACGCACACACGTGCACACAGACACACACACTACTCCTACCACTAGCACCACAACTATGCTATAACAATATGAACACAACACCGCACAACACAGTATACCCCAATGAACACAAGTTTTGATTTACTCATCAGTAAATACAGTTGTGACTTCTGACCACACTTAGCACTGTCTTACATGGCCTACCTTCACCTCCACAGCATGCTAACTCAACAGAGGAGGAGGGAGAACGGGGTACTGCCGTTTACAGTAATAACTATTGTTTCTTGCAACTCAGCTGGTTGTAGCTTACCTCCCCTTCTCTTACAGACTATAAATGATGTCAAATGCTTCACTTGACAAGACCCGTATGAGAGTGCACTACAGAGTTTCACCATTCAGCTGTTTTCTTCATGAAAGTTGCCAACTAAGTGTTTCCAATCTGCCTGGTCTGGTACAGCAAAGGGTCTTTCAAGTACAACCACAAGATACCATTCTAGAGCACTGACCACTAAACCCTCAACTACCCATGAAATCTACCCAGCGCTCAGACTTACAGACTGCTGTAAGCAGATTTATGTCATATTACAATACTTTACATTGTTATACATTTTCTGTTCAACAAAAAATGTTCAAAAAAAGTATGGCCACAAGATAACCTCTCTTGAACAAAAAGTATTGTGCATTGACACACACGCGTACACACGCACGCACACATGCACATTGCACACGCACGCACGCACACACACAAAATCACACTACTACTACTACTACTACTAATACTACTACTACTACAGAGATAGGGTACACATGAACACAACACCACACAACAGACAGCATACCGTTATGAACACAAGTTTGATTTATTTATCTGTGAAAAAACTTTTGATTGCTGAACATACAGTACCCAGTAATGTCTTACAGTAGCATTGACTACCTTAACCTCCACAGCATGCTAACTCAACAGAAGAGGAGGGAGAACGGGGTACTGCCGTTTAATAACTCTGTTGTTTCTTATAAATCAGCTGGTTGCACTTCCCTGTCTCTTGCATACTATAAATTGTGTCAAATACTTCACTTGACAAGACTCGCTCACTGTGAGATTTGAAAAGATCTCACAGGAGACTACTGTGATCCTTAGAGCGGCTGGTAGAGACCAACCTTGTCAGACCCCACCTATCTCCTTGAAAATCTGTCTTTGGCTCTCCGCCCCGGTTTAGTACCTGATGTCTAGATTATCATAATGCTCCTCTAAACAGTAGGTAGAGAGCAACAGGGCAGGATGGAGATGACCGAAGGCGTCTATCGAAAAGTCGACCCAGATGGGGAGGTCAAGTCTGTGGAGACAGACGAGGTGTTCAACGAGACTTCAAACATCACAGAGAATGCCGGAGATCCCAACCATCAACACTCTGGTAAGTATTAAAAGTAAAGTAAATGTTCTTGAATTTTAGCAAGAAACAGCTAGTTTGTATTGTTCACTACGACATACCAGTTTTTCAACAAATCAGTCCTAGTTGTTTATTCTCAAAATGTATGCTTTATACTTTCATATGAAGTACCAAGTAAGAGACTAATATTTATTAGTCTGACAATGTGCAGTAAGTTTTACAGCCCAACATTTGTCTATTGGTAATTCAAAATGGCACATATGGAGAAGATCCACCTTTTCATTTATGGAAAGAAATCGTACTGAATACTTGATTGAATGTGTGAATGGGCAACATAAATACTGGATATAAACTACTAAAAATACATATGTAGTCTACCTTTAAAAACGAACCAAACAGTGAAAAGATATCATTTTATATTTATTTAAATTCTCCTGTGCAGTATATCATTCCATAGGCCTATTTATTTTAATTCTGCAAATACTCCTGTGCAGCTGGTAGAGAGCAGCAGGGTGGGATGGAGATGACCGAGCGCGTCTATCGAAAAGTCGACCCAGATGGAGGCAGCAGCAGCCTGTCTGCTGTCAAGTCTGTGGAGGCAGACGAGGTCCTCAACAAGACTTCAAACTCCACAGAGAATGCTGCAGATCCCAACCATCCACACTCTGGTAAATATGACATTTTAAATACAATGAGAGTAGAATTCAAAAATGGCATCTATCCTCTATTCTGGATTTATATTCTGGGAGAAAAATTTAATAGAATTACGCACGTCATCATTGTTTGTTTTTACAAGCTGTCGCATGACAAAAATGATACATTCAGTGTTATAGGCCTACTGTAGCCTACAGAAGAGGAACATTTTCTTAGTAGCCTTTATTTTGGCTTCATTGATTGTGCAGAAAACAGTAGGACCTAATTTAAAACACAGCATTTTTATTATCATTCAATGCCCCTTCCATTGTTGAGTTTTCAAAAAATGATAACTTTCAACGAGCTGATAGCATCTACTATGGTAGATCTGGAGGGTTAAATATTTGAATTGTTAGTCAGTTAATAATCAAGAGAATAAGGGCAACAAACATGTGTAACAAAAACCTAGTCACTAGTGCATCTGTGCATCATGTGAAGAACATATAAGGAAAGCTTAAAAAAGCCTAAGTGATCCCTTTTTGGATAATGTACTGTGATTTTGTTGCTCATGCCAATAGAAGCAAATAATGAACTATCAGTTGACCTTATTTAAAGAGTTCACTGTCTCTCTTCTGCAGGGTGGAGGAGTGGTGCTGTGTGTCTGGGTCTGCTGTGCACTCTCCTGCTGTGTGGCATTGCAGTCCTCAGTGTCCAGATGATAATGATGTTAGAGCACAGCTACAGGGAGAAACTACAGATGCAGGCAGACTATGACAACATGACCTCAGATTACCAGCAGTTGCAGATGAGTAACAACGACCTGAACAGTGTGAAAGCTCAGTTACAGGACACAAACAACAATCTGACAAGAGAGAATTTACAATTGCAGACAAGATACGCTAGTTTGTCAAAGGAAAAAGACCACATCCAGCTCAATAACAATGCCATCGTTAAAGACAAAGACAGACTACAAGCTAGGTACAACAACCTGAGTTGGGAGAAATCACAGCTAGAGACCAGTTATAAAACTCTGAACTCACAAAATTCAATGTTACAGGGCAGATACAACAACCTATTGACTGAGAAATACAATTTACAGACTACAAATAACAATCTGACTTTGGATAAATCAAAGCTACAGGAAAGGTATGACAACTTGCATGAAGCCAAGTCTCAGCTACAAATCAGTTACAGCAACATCACTGCAGAAAAAGAAGAATTACAGGAGAGATATAACAATCTGACCAACGAGAATTCCAAGTTACAGGATGATTACAGTATCATGAATTCAACCAGAATGCAGTTGCAGGACAGATATGATCATCTGGAAAGGGAGAATTCTCAGCTGCAGTCCACATACAACAATTTGACTTCAGAGAAATTTATATTGCAGACCCGATACAACAACTTGTACTCAGAGAAATCTAAATTACAGACCCAATACAACATCTTAGTTTCAGAGAAATCTAATCTACAGACCCGATACAACAACACAAACTCAGAGAAATCTAATCTACAGACGCAATACAACCACCTGGTTTCAGTTAAATCTAACCTACAGACCCAATACAATAACTTGGTTTCAGAGAAGTCTAACTTACAGGGACGATATGACAGTCTCAACAGAGAGAAAACTGAGCTGCAGAGCACTTACAACAATATAAGAGCAGAACAAACAAAATTACAGGACAGATTAACAAATGTAACACAACAATACAACAACCTCTCTTCAGAAAAGTCTCAACTACAGACCCGATGCAACAATCTGGTCTCAGAGAAATCTAGTTTACAAACACGATATGACAATGTAAACACAGGTAAATCTCAGCTTCAGGATAGATATGACAGTCTGACTAGAGACAAATCTCAGTTACAGGAGAGATGTGATGCCATCACTGCTGAGAGGGACACCCTACTACAGAGGACAGTTAGTGCAAGTGAGTATACAGATACATTGATATGGGATCAGTGCAATGTACACGTGAAAATAGTAGAACAGTAATTCATTTTCTCTGTTCTTCTATTTCAAACAGAAAAACCGATTGCAAAATATGCAGGTATGTCTTTTCATTGACACAAAAAGAGTCATTTTATTTAATTTTGTGATGTACGCATAGTTTTGTATTTGTGTCTGATGAATTAAAATCAGATTATTTTGATTTCAGTAGTCTAATATGTGTGTTTTATTGATGCAAATATATTATTTTGATCTGATGTAGAAATGTAGTGCAATATCAATAAACAGTTTGCATCTACATCAGTGAAAATATGATAGCTGCAATCTGAAGGAATTCAAGACAAACAACAAAGTTAAACTTCATTTGCCATTCTACTCAACGCAGTCTCACCCCAAGTAGTCAATTTCTGACTACCTTGGAGCAGACTGCAATTTTTGACGTCTTGGGTATTCCTTCCACGTCACATTTTGACTATGTGGCCTAACCCTAAACCTATTCCTAAACCTAACATCAATGACGTTATGCTGCCACAAGGGGGCGCCTTTGAGGACATAGCCAAAATGTGACGTGGAAGGAATACCCAAGACGTCAAAAATTGCAGTCTGGTCAAAAGTACTCAGATATTGACTACATGGGGTGAGACTGTGTAGTTCTACTATGCTAACTTCAATAATATTACTATGCTCTCTCTCTCTCTCTCTCTCTCTCTCTCTCTCTCTCTCTCTCTCTCTCTCTCTCTCTCTCTCTCTCTCTCTCTGTCAGTGGACGTGACTCTGGATCCTGATACAGCTGCTAACAGCCTCATCCTGTCTGCTGATGGAAAACAAGTGAAAACTGGTGATACATCACAGAATCGTCCTGACAACCCCAAACGCTTTGATCATGTTGTCAGTGTACTGGGCAAGCATGGCTTCAACTCTGGTAGATTTTACTATGAGGTGCAGGTCAGTGGAAAGACAGCATGGTCTTTAGGAGTAGCCAGAGAGTCCATTAACAGAAAAGGCAGTGTAAATCTTAGCCCTACAAATGGGTTCTGGACAATATGGCTGAGGGATAGTGAGTACAGGGCACTAGCTGGTCCCTCTGTCACCCTCTCCCTGAAAGAGAAGCCAGAGAGGGTGGGGGTGTTTGTGGATTATGGGGCAGGTTTGGTCTCCTTTTATGATGCAGACAGGTGGAGTCTAATCTACTCTTATGAAGGTGTCTCCTTCAGGGAGAAAATCTATCCCTACTTCTGCCCCAATAAGAATAATAATGGCAAGAACTCTGCTCCACTGGTCATCACTTCAGTCTCCTGTTTCAAGTAATTTGAATCAGTGAAGGAGATGGAATGCTTGAGCTCTGTTGTACTTAATGAGTCGGCCCTTCAAATGTTTCAGAGAAATAAGCCAAACCATGGGCAGCTCTGGACCATGTAAAATGCCAATTACAGTTACTATGGTAAAATAATTTAATCTATTTACAGTATGTTAAAATCATTTTACTTTCTTGTGTTGAAAACCTATTGTGTCAATACTATGCCTTGTTTATTATTTCTCATTTATTTATGTTCTTTTAATTTAATTTAGTTATATATTGGTATCATGTGTGACGGAGATGTTCCCGCACGGTTCGTCCCCCTTGGGGACGCGAACCTGCCACCTCGTCAACTACATCGATTCAGCAATAGGAGACACAGTGCAAGAGCGCTGAGCTAAAGGGCCGGTCCAATAGCCCAAGATGACTATAATAGATTCCGTAATAGATGATTAACATAAATGACCTCTTGTCATCATTGAAATTCAGACATGTAATGTTGTGTTGTCTACAATGAATGAAAACAGACAGGTCCATCTGTCCAACCTCAAAAGAATGACATAGGCTGTATTAATTTTATATTACTGTATAGTATATGTCTGTGATGAAATGGATTTTTAATCTAAAAAGCAATACATTTTCAAATGCAAACACAAATACAAAGCCTTTTATTGTCATTATACATTATACTTTAACTTATACTTCAAATACATTATGCTTTTGTATTTGTATTTTCAGCGCCACTCACCACTATTCTAGCCTGACAAGCCTACAAAGTAGTTCAGATGGGCTGGCTCATCAGGCTATCACAATTCAGCCTCTAATCTGCTGTAATCAAGTTTGCCACAGGGGGGCAGTGGAGTGCTAAATTCTAATGGTCTTAGTTTTTGTGTCTAACTTGGAACCTGTATTATGCCATACTGGAAACTAATTCCACCTTTGACAGGGTGGTCAGTAAAGAATCATTCGTCCAAGCATTGTAGATTGAGCTTCCATGTGCTGAAGTAATATTTACAGAGTACACTGAGCCAATACAGTCATATTACCATTTCCAGGAGGAATATAAAATTGTTGGTTTTTTTTTCACTTCACTGTTTTCGAAACTATGCTTATTTTCTTAATTTAATTTTAGCTGTTTTACTTTGGACATAATATTGTCCCATGTTAACCTACATTTCCATGCCATGCCTTGTACCAGCCTCTGAGTTTACAATAAATGATATAGGGCCTGATTTGGCTGACAAACGACGTCTTGTCTTCAATAAAGTTCAAACATTTGTTGTTTTGGGTTGCTTTAAACTACTAATGTATAATGAATGAAAACAGACAGGTCATTGGAGACTAATGGGAGTAGCCAGAGAGTCCGTTATCAGAAAGGGGAATATAACTACAGATGGGTACTGGACAATATGGCTGAGGGATAGTCAGTAGAAGGCACTAGCTGACCCTTCTCCCTGAAAGAGAAGCCAGAGAGGATGGGGGTGATATAGTGGCATAGTACTGAAACTTAGTAGTTGATTTTTTTTCAGTAACTTACAGCGTTCCACTGATGCATGTGTTAACCCTCCTGTTATCCTTGGGGTCTATTTGACCCCATTGTTTAACACATGAAAAATACATGAAGTACACATTTCTTCTGCCTCATCTTTGATGGCTTTTCCTAAATAGATGGGATAAATGTGAAAAAAGTGAAATTTCCACAAAAATGTTTTTCCTAAGTGCTGTACACATTTTGGTTACATCCGTGTTCCTTGAGGTCAATTTGACCCCAATCATTTCAAGTGTGTAAAACATAAATGTGACATCCATATTGTGCAAATAAATGTTGAAATCTGTTCAGATAATGTGAAATACATAAAAATTTAAGCTTTTCAGCCATGTTTCTTCAGAACATTTTGCTTTTGTTTGGACCCTGATAAATAAAAATACTAATGATATGGGGTGGCCTAAAACTAATTCACGGCAACATTTTGGACAGTGGTGGCTACTACAGCATTGACATTTTGACAAAATCCACCAACTGAACCTTGTTGTACCTATAGCACCATCATGGCACCCCCCACAGCAACACCCCCCCCCACCTACTTTTGCACCCTCCCACTACACACACACACTAGAATAAGATGGGTCCCATATTGTCAGCATTGCTGTGCATGCTGTTCTGTGCCCAGCATACATAATTATAAGGGATGGTATATTTGAAGAGAAGCTTTATGATTGTGATCCAAAGACTGAAATGAACTGTTCTGATGGTGACAAGCCATTGTTCTTCTTTAGATGGATGAGATCTCAAGGTTGGTTGCTATGTTGAGAGATATAATAATATAATTCTTTTTTCTCCTCTGTTCAGTATGTTGTTCCAAATTGACACAGTTGTCTGCAGCATTGGTTATAAACTGGTGCTACCAACCTGACATAGAGAAGGCAGGATCTTCCAGGAACAGCAACAGCTGTAACTTTTGTGAAAGACATACACATTGATGTCCATACCACAAGTTCTCCAGTGAGCATAAATAGTGAATAGAAGTAAACATACAAGTTGCTAGCCCTGTTCCTTACCCCACTACCATGAACATGTAGCCTAATGTGTCTACAAGGAGCACATGCAAACCTTTTCTTCCTTATGTGTACACTAAATGATTTTCTATGATATTCCCAAAACTGTTTTGGTTGGCAATGTATCCATGTTCTTAACTGTTATATTTGTGTTATAAATACACATTCAAACATCCAAAGAAAATGAAAGTTGGACTTAAAAAACCTTCTGAATGTTCTGAACCTTCTGGAATATGTATATTTCTTTTAGGGTCAAATTGATGCATGTGGTAATAAATAGATACTATCCTTCAAAATCAAATTAGTTTTTTCTTGTCAAATGTTATAAGTAATAGAAATGCATATTTAGGGAGTATATGGAGCCACTGAAATTTCAATAATATGTGTCCATCTGTTTTTAGACCAATTAATTACATTTCATTGCTATTTTTTCTAAATTTCGCCTAGTCATGGATTAAGTTTTTTGGTGTGTGGGCTATGTGTGGGGGTGCTAGGATATATTTAAATTACTTTTTATGTCACCAACAGAGCAATAATACATATCTGAGACATAAACATGTGCCAAAGTGTTGTTTTCTACTGATTTTGTAGACATTTAAGTGGTTGGGGTCAAATTGACCCCAAGGATCACGGATGTTACAAAATTTGAGGGTAACAGGAGGGTTAAGTAATTGCCATGCAATTTCCAGTGCTATTACTCTACACGGTAAGTAAAAGGTAACTTGATAAGACAGGATTGCCTAGCTGCGTCATCAGGAAAGGGTCTGGATAGGAAATTCATCAACAGAGAGAGAGAGAGAGAGGTACACACCATTCAAAAAGTCAAAAAGCCAACCAACCATACAAACAGCTGTCATGTTACATCCAAAGCTGAGGCAAAGCAAGCAATTGGGACAAATGTTTGACCTCATTTGTAGTAGCGACAAACGAAGACATACACAGACAGCCAGTGGCTTAGCTGGGCAGAGATATCTGATTCTTAGAGAGATGGGGATCCTGGGGGAAATATAGCGCTGCAGGGGCTGACACTTCATCCTCCGGTGCTGTCTGTCTGCCTGTGGCTTTAGGTAAATTACAGGCAATGCCTGTAATTTCTATGTAATTTCATGGAAATATTGCCTGTAATTTGCCTGTAATTTACCTTGGTAATTTACCTGGTAATTTCAATGTAATTTCATGGTAATATTGGCTGTAATTCACCTAGTAATTTCATGGTAATATTAGCTGCAATTTACAAGGTAATTTCTATCACAGGTTAATTACAGGCAATATTACCATGGAATTCCATACAAATTACAGGCAAATTACAAAAAACATTATCATGAAATTGCATGTAATTTTAATGTAATATTACCTGTAATTTACCCTAGTAATTTCTATTTAATTTATATGTATTTCATGGTACTATTGCATGTAATTTACCTACTATGTATTTTCTATGTATTTTTTTCTTTCATGGTAATATTGCCTGTACATAAAAACAGAAATTATGGTCTGAATTACAGGCAATATTACCATGAAATGACGTAGAAATCACAGGTAAATTACAGGCAATATTACCATGAGATTACTGTATATAGACATTACCATGTAAAGGACAGGATATATTACCATGAAATTACACAGATATTACATGTAAACTACAGGCAATATTTCAATGAAATTACATATGAATTACATAGAAATTACCAGGTAAATTAAAGACAATATTACCATTAAATTACTTAGAAATTACCAGGTAAATGACAGGCAATATTCCCATGAAATTACATAAAAATGACATTGAAATAACATAAAAATGGCAGTATTACTTTGAAATTACATAGAAATTACCAGGTAAATGACCAACTTCATGAAAGCCAATTACATTGTTAGAGATTAATTTCAACTGCAGTTTTTTCTCCCAAATAATTACTTTGTTATTATATTTGAAATGGAAGCTGTACATTGCTATTACCTAGAAACTGCAGAGTAATTGCATGGGGCTCTGGCAAACCCCCTCCCACACACACACACACACACACACACACACACACACACACACACACACACACACACACACACACACACACACACACACACACACACACACACACACACACCTTCAACATCTCATAATCTGTCAGCAGGATGTTCGTGGGCTGTTCAGGGGGCTTCTGACTATCTGCACTGGAGTAGCCGCCACAACCACAGTATCTTGCTCCAGAAACTGTACCCGCTGGGTGGGGAAGTACACTCCTGGAGTGTGAGCCTGTGGCAGTGCGTTCTGGACGGGTGGTGTCATTGTTGTGTTGTGTTGCACTATGGGGTGAGTTGCGTAAGGTGTAGTGGGTGCAAGCGGCTGAGCGGTGTGTGTGTTGGCATTCTGCGCCATACGTGTGTGTGTGAGCTGAGGGTGGTGTGTGTTTTGTGACGTCGCGTGAGCCTGCACGGGCTGTGTGAGCTGTGTGTGTTGCTGCTGCTGCTGCTGAGTGGGCGGTGTTGCGTTGTGTTGTGGTGGTGCTACCATGGGGTGTGTGGTGTAAGGCGTGTGTGTGAGTGGAGGGCGTGTGTAAGGTGTGTGTGTGGGGGGAGGGTGTGTGTTAAGCGTTGCGAGTGCGTGGTCGAGGTGTGTGTGTGTGCTGCGGAGATGAGTGATGTCTTGTTCCAGTTGGCTGATGAGCATGTCCCTTCTGTGGAGCTCCTGGCGAAGAGACTTCAGCTCCTCACACTGGCGGTAGAACTCAAACAGCAGCTGCACACACACACACACACACACACACACACACACACACACACACACACACACACACACACACACACACACACACACACACACACACACCATTGTTTATGCATGAGCAATACATGAATATGTGTGATGAACAGTGTTGGGTATCGTTACTTTTGAAAGTAGTTAGTTACGTTACTGCGTTAGTGTCAAATTAAAGTAGTTAATTACGTTTCTACGTTACCCATTAATAAAACGCGTTAGAGTACTGGTGCGTTACCAACAATTAAAACTCGTTTGAGATGCGTCTCCGCCTGCAGCAGCCTCCTGCAGCAGCCTCTTTTAGATGCAGAGAAAGTTAGCCTACTGTTTATGAATTACAATCACTGTAGCCTAACTGTAGGATGATGACAGGACATATTCAGCATATTGCACATTTTATTTAATATTGGGCATTTGATAACACAAGCATTCCCTAAACAAGACCGCTACGTGAATTTAAGATTACAGCATTTTTCGGACCATAAGGCGCATTTACGTAAAATCATAAAACATTGTCAAAAACTGCCAGAGCGTCTTATAAGCCAGTGTGTCCAATGTGTGAAAAAAAAATCATGGCCGTGACACTCATAGATCTCTGTCGATATTTTAGAACGACTTCGGGTGAAAACGGGACTGCACGTTATGAAAAAATACTTGTGGGTATACCAGTAATCAAGAGCGTCGCGGGGTACAGGTTACTGTATGCAAGCGTTACAATGGCACCTGTTTAGAGGATGATGGTCTCTCTCTCCCTCTCTCTCTTGTGCGCGCATTGCTAGCTGTTGCATATTATTTACTCAATGCAGAGTTGTGATGCCATACGCGCTCTCGTTGACATGGTTGTGTGCATGGTTTAATGCATTCGCAAGACTTTATTGCAGTAACACATGTGAGAAGCGTGGAAGGGCCGTTGACTTCCTTGGAGTGTCCTTGACTGAAACAAGTTGCAAGACTCCACACTTCAAAATCCTTTGCGATCGGCACTACAGCGATTCTTATCAGAAGGCTACTTGTGCCTATGCATAGCCCCTATAGTTAGCCTAAATGACAAACATTAGCGAACATTGAAAAAAACAAGGCCGACAGGCGGACAACAGATGCGTCCCTCTATGCCAGTTCCAACTATGCCATTTTTCCCCCCAAACGCCCCCCCTGGCTTCCTCCTAACCTGTCAACGCCCCCCTAAGGATGTACTTTTTGTTTATTGGTCATATTGCCCATGGAAACTGCAAATAATATGGCAGGCAACAAAATGGCGAGACATGGCTTTATTTTTTGCAGTTTAGGCTATAATAAGCTTATCATTCTTGGATTTGGAAAAGAACCATATGATTTCAAGTGTCACATAGATCAAGTAGGCTACATTACAAATTACTAGACATTTATTAGTATCAACCTTTAGTATCACGCCATTTCAGCATCATGTGCATGTGGGAAAGAATGTAAACATCGACAAATAATAAATAAATAAAACCATTTGGGTCAATCATGCGCTTATGGGTTCACCCTTTAGGTGATATGCGCTTATTTTTCAATATCAGCTTCACCGTCAAGGCACAAAGCAGTGAGCTTCCGTGCCAGAGTTAACCAAATTCACACGACTGCAAAGCAATTACGAAAGACGCGTTCTCTCCCGTGCTCTCTCTGAGCGCAACGGAAAGCACCTGTGGGGTAGCCCGCCAACGAAAGAACCTCCCTTTGTAGCCTACGAGTAACACACCGTGTGTCAAATGGCCCAGCTGTCTAGCACCATGTTTCAGAGCGCAGCGCACACTGACTAGGCTACTCACTGAAAAGGCAGAAGTAAACTCGCTGGGAATATTGAAAGGCAGCCTCCCTTTTTCGTAGGCTACACACAGACGCCTGAACCCGATTTTGTGGACTGGACAAAAGCGGAGGAAATGTGAAATGTTATGAAAGAAAAAAAAAGTCCACGTTTAGAGGCGCTGCGGGCTGTCAACTAATTACAGTTCCATGTCGTGGAGCGTTATGCAATGCAAACGCCCTCGATCCAAGCAGAAAGGAAAATGTGAATGTTATGAAAGGAGAAAAGCTAACCAAATGTTACAGGTCCCCGTTTAGAGGAAGAGCTGTATGCGCTGCGGGTCGCCTGTCAACTAATTACGGTTCCATGTCGTGGAGCGTTATGCAATGCAAACGCCCCTCTATCCGAGCACAAACATCTGTGTGAAATACTGCCTGCCGACTTCTAAATCGTCATTTCCGCGAGTCTCTGACGAACCAAAATAAAGTTGCCTCCCATTGTCCAAACGCAAAACAATGCCGAAAATTGAATGCCCCTCAATCTCACAATGCAATCAGTCTTGCCGGTTTGGTAACATATCATATGGCCTACGTTTTGGCTTGCACGCATTCGCTCCGGTCCAAAATGCCTACTCTGCCGCCTTGTGGCCGTTTTGGCTTGCACGCATTCGCTCCGGTCCAAAATGCCAACTCTGCCGCCTTGTGGCCACAGGAAGGAACAATTGAAGGAATGCGTTTCAAGGAATGCGTTTCAGACGGACGGACGGACGGACGGACAGACAGACCCTCTTATAGAGATGCTGGGACGCATCTAAAAATCAGACAACGACCGTAGGGCAGCAAGCTTATGCAAGCGACAGGGATTGGAGAAGTTCTCCGAAAATGCATCATCAGAGAAAGATGTTTGCTACTGTGCGACAGCCTCTATTTTCATGACTGCCTAAACTTCTTCGTCATGGATAAATAGGCAACAATATTTTGTCTAGCCAGGATTGCACTGAAAAGTAGGCTACTGCTGTTAAAAAAGTAACGGTGGCTGTGCCGCACCGACGCTGTGCCTGTGTGTAGTACCCAGGAACAACCTCTTTCATGGGCCCGCCAAGAACATTTTCCATGGAAAATTTTCCATAGGAGGGCCCCGGTGGGCTGGGCCCTAAGAATGAGTCAGGGTTTCCCCCCCCTGTTCCACGCCACTGGTGTGTGGGAGGGAGGGGAGGAGGGAGAGAGGCGGAGCAGCGGAGAGAAGAGGGTCGCATCGAAGCAGCAGCGATTCTTTTTCAATGTTCTATGATTCTGTTACTGGATAGCTTACATATTAAATGTGCTTAAACATTTGTTTTCTTTGAAAAAACATGCGTAAATTCAGTGACAGCTATTCATGTCATAGCCCATTTGCTCATAGCTCATTTGAAACTGCTCAAACTCACCTTTGTGTTATTCGGCAACGTTTGATATTGCGTGTCAGTATTCGGCCACAAATGTTAATTTTTGTGCATTCTTAACAACAAAAGCAACAGTAAGAAACATAACAAGAAAACAAACTTTGATACAAATTACTTATAAAGTGCGTCCTATGATGCAGTGCGCCTTGTGTGTGAAAAAAGTAACATTCCTTGGTGGTGCGTCTTTTAACCCAGTGCGTTTGGGACTTTTGGTCCCGCACCAAAATCCTCTCACCTTCACCAAAACGCTGTGGGCAATACTGTGCTCGTCTATGACCAGCGTTCCCTATAGTGAGACAACCGTTTTGATGTCAGCATCTCCTCCACCTCAAATAGCGTGACTAGGAAGCAATTGCTTTACCAGCATGCTTAATATACATGGCGTGCATTTGTATGCTTTGTGTGGACTTGATATTAAGCGTTAATTAGATATAGCCTATCTCTGACCCCCTTCCGTTGTATGTGGACCGCTTTTTGAAACATCACACTTGATGCCCCTCCCCCGGCTCCGTGTGCCCCCTCTCTCTCTGCTTCTCATCATCCTCCCTACTTCCTAGTTCTTCTTATATCAAGCGGCACTGCAGGTGACAGTGCTCTGTAATCAAGGTGCTGTCGTTGGGCTGCCTGCCGTCCGCGGAAAGCATCACTTCCGCTCGCAAGAATACGCGCCTCTTACCTTTTTTCCTTTCTTTCCCAGTCGGGGTGCAAACATACGTAGCCTACACACACAGGTGCGCCCGCACACACTCACACATAGCCTACACACACAGGCAAACCGGTCAACAGGGCACATACGCATCGTCTACAACGCCGTGTCTCGGACACATAGGCTATCCATACACAAGCAGCCGCATATCTGTCTAAATGCAGAAAAGCCGACTCTTTCTTATCTAGGGATATTCTTAAAGTAACGCAGTAACGAGTCCTTATTTTGGAAAGTAACTAGTTACTGATTACTGAATTCGCAAAACTAACGCCTAGCTTACTCGTTACTGGAAAAAACGCATGAAAGTACTCTAACCCCCAACACTGGTGATGAATAGTTTTAACTATGAAGACAATGCTATCGCAAAAACTTCACCTCATCGTCTATGCTAGGTGGTGTGTGTGTGTGTGCGTGCGTGCGTGTGTGTGTGTGCGTGCGTGCGTGCATGCGTGCGTGTGTGTGTGTGTAGGTGTGTGTGCGTGCGTGCATGCGTACATTTGCGCGCACGTGTGTGTGTGTGTGTGTGTGTGTGCGCGTGCGTGCGTCTGTGTGTGCCTGTGTGTACAGTATGCCTGTGTGTGCGCTCGCATGCGTGCGTGCCTGCGCGCATGTGTGTGTGCGTGCGTACCTCATCATCAGTCCTAGGCGGTGTGTAGACGGGGGACTCGCACCAGACCAGTGGAGAGGGAGGGGGAGGAGGAGGAGGCAACGCTACAGTAGGACCTGCTCTACCCTACAAAGACAACAGACATTATTGAACACATCATTTATATATCTGTTTTATATACTGCCCTACAAAGCAAAAAGTCAGTAACTGCGCAGAGCTCAAAACTGAGTCAGTTGACTTTAAAATGATGCTGCAATCCAGTATCAGTCGTTTTTGGGATATTACTGAAATGTGACAGTTTTGTTACTTCATATTACCACCCTTTTTCCAAATCAATAATTTTATTTATCTGTAGACTTTGATATATATGGCATTGTAGTTATAGTCAGTCATTTTAAACGGAAATGCAGTTACTGCCTTTTTGCTTTGTAGGGCAGTATACTGTACTGTATATCACTACATACACTCAATGGCCACTTTGTTAGGTAGCCTACACCTCTCTAGTGCTGCGTTGGACCCCCAGACCCCCAGTTGGACTGCCTCCAGAACTGTTTTAACTGCCTGCAACAATACTCGGGTAGGCTGTGGCATTCCAACAAAGATCAACTGTGTACTAAGGGGCCCTTGTGATGAGAAAATATCCCTATGCCATTATACAACCAGTCTGAACTGTTCATACAAGGCTGCGTGGATACATGTTTTCATGTTGTTGACGCCAAATTCTGACCATTCCACCTGAGTGTTGCAGCAGAAATCAAGATTCATCAGACTAGGCAACATTTTTCCAATGGGCGCCAATGTCCAACTTCTGATGAGCCTCTGGTGGTGCCCAGTGTGGTGTTCTACTGCTGTGGCCCGTGAAATTACAGTTTGTAAAACATTTGAACTATGTTACCTGCAACATCTGTCACATTCTTGGTGCTTATAGACATATAATCCTCTGTAAAACCAAACCACACAAAAACTTACATCCTTTGTATGGAATCCTTTGTATACTAGATGCGCTGTATGAATGCATATTAGGCTTCACATTGAGGCCTCACTTTCTATATATATGTAGTTACTGCTCTATACCACAAGAGGGCAGTGTGTTCACCTGTGCAGTGGCTGGCATCCCCATCGCCGGCATCCCTCCACAGGGTGTGTGTGGCCTGGGCAGGGCATGGTGGCTGCTGCTACTGCTGCTCACATTGAAGCCATTCACTCCTGCAGGTGGGGTTTGCATGAGCGCCGTGCGTGTGTGTCCAGTCGTTGTAGCGCCTGAGTGCATGACCGCTGTCTGTGCTGGCTGCACCCCAGGCATGGGTGTGTGTGCGAGGTGTGTATTGGGCACCGCGGCTAACATCTGCCCGCCGATGAGCGTGTGTGTGTTGACTGCGTGTGTTGTGTGTGGGGCGCCCCAGTCAAGAGTGTGTGTTGGCTGGATGGCGGTTGTCTGCTGCATCATGTTTAGGGTGTGTGTGCCATCTTCCTGCCAGTCAGACAGATCGCTGATGTCATAAAGGTAAGGGGATGATGCGTTGTGATTGGCTGGCGGGTCAGGGAAGTGGACTCCCATTGGCTGGAAGTGGGGGAGGGGGAGGGGTGAGGGCGCGGCGTCTGGTGCTGGGTAGGGGTTCTGGATCTCTGTGCCTGGCCGCAGGGACATCAGCAAGGGGCCTGTAAAGAAACATGCATGCACAGACACATACGCACGCACGCACGCACGCACACACACACACACACAGACACACAGACAAAAGCACATAGAGTACTATAGAGATGGACACATTCACTCATATGCACACACGCGCGCAAACACACGTACACACGTACACACACAAACACACACACATAGACAAAAGCACATATAGAGGTAGACACATTCACTCTTATGCACACACGCGTGCAAACACACACACATACACATAGGCCTACACAAACACGCACACACATCACACACAGCATCAGAGCGTATAATATTGCAGCAAGACAAGTTGAAGATAAAAGCAAGAGATGGATAGCAACAGGAAGAGAGATAGGGGCAATGAGCACCACCAACCTCAAATAAGAAATATATAGAGAGAGAAGTAGAG
>NC_085877.1:31447575-31450075 GCF_034702125.1 Engraulis encrasicolus | reverse complement strand
TGATTTCGCCAACATTTTCCAAGCACCTGAATTAATTTTACTTCACGTGCCCACGTTTATCGGTGTTATCCAGTCAAATCCAATCCAGCCAGTTTGAGGATGCATTCGCGGCTTTTATAACAAAATAGTTTAATACAATAGATGCAGCTACTTTAATAAGCATGCCATAACTTAATTTAGGCCATGATAGTTTAATGTGTGTACTCATTTCCCGTGGCATCAACTTCAAATCCCCAAAGCTCCTCCGACTCCGAGAGCGAGACGAGAGAGGGGATGGGATAGCCACACACACACACACAGGCTGCGTCCCTTCCCTTCACAAAGCTTTCCAAACTTCCGCCAATTTTGCAAGTTATTTTCTATTATGATTGAATTGGACCACATAGCCAACTTCACGACATGGGCTTTCAGATTAGCGTCCAACAATGCAGGAAAAAGACGTTATTGGTGACGGTCTGTCACTACAAACCTATGAGCAAGCAGCCCCACAGTCCTGACTCCTGTCCTATGGTGGATGCAATGGGTGGATGGCTCCAGCTACCCCACCATGCTCGTAGCAAAGGCTTTTTGACACAAAGTGATAATGACACTTGACATTTCTCTTTCATCTGATAGTAGGTCTATAACATAGAAGACCCAGGGACAATGTAAAATGAACCCCCCCATCCTTCTTCAATTTTACTGCCACGATTAGAGTCAGTTAGCGCTGTAGTTAGCACACGCTAACGTTAAGTGAATGGAAGGTTACATTAGCCACCAACGTCTACCATTCGCGTTACGTAGGCGGCGAACATGGCTGCGCCCTTGTGGCGAAACTCGGTAATAACATGTCATTTTTCAGCAAAACTACTTAAAAGTGCAGTCCAACGAACATCCATTCGTTTATGAAAATAAATAAGCCGCCAAAAAATTATAATAGTTGTCAGTGCTTCATTTCCACTTTAATGTTCTTGTACTCATATCAGTTTTCAAAAAAGTGGTATCGTGCATCCCTATCCAAAACAATGAAAGAAAGAAAGAAAGAAAGAAAGAAAGAAAGAAAGAAAGAAAGAAAGAAAGAAAGAAAGAATGGAAAAACAAACAAACAAAGGAATGAACAAATGATTGAATGAATGGAAGAACGAATGAATGAATGAATGAATGAATGAATGAAATGAATGAATGAATGAATGAATATGACTACACAACTGACTCAGCCACCCTAATAACAACAATGCAGTTGCTATATATAGTCTATACTCTTATTGGCACCGCTATCTGCAGTGTTATCTGGCGTCCACTGGTAATGCCTGTGCTCCGTGATGTCAGCCTCGGCTCTGGTATCGGCCCGGTGGCCTTATTACTTAAAAGTGACTCCATCATGCACAACAAGAGGACAGATGAGACCCTGGCTAAAACGGAGCTGCTTTGTACTACAACAATGGTTGACCTCATGGATTATTAATGATTATCGAGCGCTGATGTCATGAATAATTTAATTGGCTAATCACATATTCTGCTTTCTTTAACGAGCCGACACATCACGACATGACACTTGGCTTTTCACCCTTCCTTCACAATAAGGTGATGTCAGAAGCTACGCTAACGCACAGGTGAGAGCGGTTATGGTGGATAATGATTGATTCAGCAATGCATCGCGATGCGAGGCAGGACAATTGAATTATCGTTTCGGCAAATGCCATAATCGGTGCGGCATATTGTTTTTCAAGTTTCAATTACTTCCGTGCGCATTTCCGGAGCAAATGAACTTTGAGTGAAATTAAAGCTCTTCAAATCATTGCAATTACCTCTGTAACAGTACTACTTGTAAACCTCTGGTGTCAAATGTGTTAAACTTACTTCGATGCAGATGGGATCGCCGGCGTTCATAGTCAGTATTTGCTGAAAAAGTTTAACTACATCACAACATCGCCATGACGTTACTGTGTCTTCAGTAATAGGTTAACACATGGTCATATTTTGGTGAAAATAAGGTTTTAACAGAGGCTCTGCGTAAAAGCGTTCACAAAGATTTTGTAAATTTAATGTCAAACTTTTAACAAGCCACTGACAAATGAATGGTACAAATTCTGTGGCCACTTAACAGTAAATTGCTCCTTTGTCTCTGAAATGGATCAACATTTTCACATTTCAACATTCATATTATGGAAACCATATCCATAATTTGGCAGTAATTCAGCTGGAGGTTGATGTCAATTTGTGTTTCTCTCTGACGCATGGACACATGGACACTTTATCTGTAAACACATCAGGCATCACTTTCTCTCTACCCATAGTACCCACACCGACATACTGACATTGATGGCCCCTTTCACATTTAAGAAACATGCAGGGGTGCATTTCTCAAAAGAGAAATTGTTAGCCTGTTAGCAACTTCAGTAGTTGCCAATGGGAAAATGCATTGAAAACAACAAAGTAGCTAATGTAGTAAGCAACTTTGGTTTCGAGAAATGCACCCCAGAGTTGCTATGGTTGGGACATACAGAGAAATAGTTTTCAC
>NC_085877.1:31440075-31445075 GCF_034702125.1 Engraulis encrasicolus | reverse complement strand
CAAGTGCACACAAGAACGCACACACACACATGCACACACAGCCTAGCCTTTGCCCAGTGATCTCATTGGTGGAGCAATTTCATTCTTACTCCACAAGTAAGGCTGTAACGATGCTGTATTGACCTGGAAAATCGCGATACGCAGAGTAACGATACTGTATCATGATACACCTTTTCAAAATGTTTTTACCTGTCAGTCCAGAAAACAACCACATGGTATGATGTGATAAGGCTTCAAATCATCAGCATCATTACTTTTAAACTTTGTATATTATTAGTAGCCTCTTGTAATCTATTCTACATATAAAACTATCATAGTTTTCAAAATCGTGGGGTGTATCGAACCTAGACCAAAAACCGTGATACGAACCGAATCATGTTTTGAGTTGTTACAGCCCTTTCCACAAGTAATTGGTCGAAACAGTTGTCAATCTCAACTCTGTCTTTCTGACTCCACAAGTGATTGGTTGAAACAATTGTCAATCTCAACTTTTATCAATCTGACTCCACAGGTAATAGGTCGAGATGACTGTCACATGGATCTCACATCCACTTCTCACCTCTTGCCAGCAGCGTTCCATGATGTCATAAATGGGGGGCGTGGCCTTCTTGGGTCGATAGAGGCGGTGCCCCTTGGTTACCATGAGAACCACCTCGTGGTTCTGATTCTGATCGAAGGGCATCTTGCCCTCGGTGAAGACCTCCCACATCAACACCCCTGCAGAGAGAGAGAGAGAGAGAGAGAGAGAGAGAGAGAGAGAGAGAGAATTTTGAATTTTAAAAGCGCTTTATTTTGAATCAAAAAGCATGAACCCTAAACAGAGACCAACTACCCCAAACAGAAACAAAAACAATCATCAGGTCAAAAGATGGGAAAACAAAATCTCATCTTGGTCTGTCACAGAGCAGAAACAATCAAAACTACACCATTTGTCCTTAAAATAGTCCATTGCCCCCGTAAGTTTAAAAAAACAAAAGTCAGCACTAATTCTAGACCTGATCAGGTTCTTCAGAATAGGCACAACATCATCCCCAGCCCCACCTTTAAGTTTGTTTTTTCGACTCAAATAGATTGCCAGCTTCGCCACACCAACAACAAAATTTATCATTTCACACTTCGCTCTGTGCCTTTGATTATAAAAGAAACCAACAATAAAACCCTGGTGAGAAAAAACTACACCCAATGAAAACAGCAGAAGGCTCAAAAAAGAAAACAAAGGGACAAGTCTGGAACACTCCATAAAACAGTGAAAAACAGTTTCCCTACAGGTGCAGAAAGGACAGGTACTGCTAACCCCAGGGTTTATTGTAGACTTAAAAGCATTGACGGCAATGGCCCCATGAAGGACCCGCCACTGTAAGTCACCAGCTCTTTTCGTTAAAGGAGGTTTGTACAGCGCTCTCCACACAGGTTTTTTCTCGTCAGAGAGCTCCAGCTTATCCCTCCACACAGTATCAGGTCTACCCTTCAGGGCATCTTTATGCAGCACCTTTACCATATTCCTATACAGCACCTTCCCAGTCGCTGAGTACAAGAATATACTATCACACTCAGGAAAACTAAGAGAAGGGCTTGCAAAACCACATTCCCTCACATCAGGTGTAACAAGCATATTAGGAAACATATCGTCAGCATTACATATAGTCAACCCGTCCCCATACTCCTGAAGCAATCGCTTCTCCTGTGAACTGAAAAGCCCACCAAGCTTCCCAAGGAAATTTGTCACGTATCTGAGGGACCTCACCCCCAAAAAGGAGGCAATCGCCTGAACATCTTGCAGATCACACCCAGCTTTGCAAACAATATCACGCAATTGAAGTACATGCTTCCCACGCAATAAGGCCGTAAGACCAGGCAGTTCATTACATGACACATCAAAACGGGACCCCAAAATAACAGGCTCCTCAAGCAGCCAGTGAAGTGAGGAGAGCCCCCCCACCCACTGATGCCCAAACAAACCCCACACTTTGAATAAGCTCTGATAAAACAAGGGCAGTCCAGTAAGATTGAGTCGTTTGGGATCCATGAGAAACAGAGCAGTGTCCAGACCCAGTCCACCAACCCCACGCAAGATGCCAAGGGCCAACAGTCCCCAGGCCTGATCAGTGGAAGCTGTGAGCAGTCTCAGGAGAAACTGTAGTCTGTATGTATCCTTCCTGCTGACAAGATCAATGAGACCTTGTCCTCCATCCTCTTTGGGCAAGAAGAGTACCGCTTGAGGCACCCAGTGCAGCCCGTCCCAAAAAAAGTTCACCATGTCACTTTGGATGCTTTGAAGTAGTCCACGTGGGGGCTCAGCACAAGCTAGCTTATGCCACAACGTAGAGGCCACCAGGTTGTTCACGATGAGAGCACGCCCCCTATAGGAGAGTTGGGGGAGCAACCACTTCCACTTATCCAGACGGCTCTTGACTTTCTCTCGCACCCCGTCCCAGTTCTTTTGGATAAATGAATCATTCCCCAGATATACACCAAGATATTTCAAACCCTCCCTTCCCCAAAGCAAACCCCCGGGCAGGCCAGTACATCTCTTTTCCCATTCCCCCACCCAGATGGCCGTGCACTTACCCCAATTTACTTTAGCGGAAGAGACAGAATGAAAATCATGAACTATTCTTTTCAAGACATTGACATCATGTTCCCCATTAACAAACACAGAAACATCATCGGCATAAGCAGACAAATAAAAACATTCATTAATCAAAGGCACAGAGATACCCCCTAAACCAGTCCGTAATCTGTGTAACAGAGGCTCAATGGCAATGGAATACAACATCCCTGACAATGGACAGCCCTGCCGAACTCCACGCAACACCTTGAATGGAGCCCCCAAACACCCGTTTATTTTCAGAACACTTTCAATATTACGGTAAAGGACTCTAACCATGTTAATAAAGCTGGAGCTGAACCCAAAGGATTTCATGGCTGACCACAGGTACAGGAACTCTAAACGGTCAAATGCTTTTTGTTGATCTAGAGATATCAGTCCCACATTAAGACCCAGCTTCTCTGATATAGTCCACAGGTCCCTGACCATAGCTATATTATCAAGTATGGACCGGTCAGGTATGCAATAAGATTGGTCTGGATGCACCACCTGGCCTATTACTTTTTTAAGCCTTGATCCCAGAGCCTTAGCTAGGATCTTCAAATCAGAGCATAATAGCGAGACTGGCCGCCAGTTACCAATGTTTTGCAAATCACCCTTCTTTGGCAAGAGCGTCACAACCGCCCTGCGGCAGCTTAGAGGAAGGCAGCCTGCTTCTAGGCACTCGCGCAGTACTGCCAGGAGGTCCTCCCCCAGGTAATTCCAGAATGTTTTATAAAAATCTATAGGCAGACCATCTATCCCAGGGGATTTACCATTTTCCATACTCATAAGTGCACTTTCAAGCTCAGAGAGAGTCAAAGGACCATCAGTTTCAGTATGACTCTCCTTAGGCAGCCTAGGCAGCCCTTCAAAAAAATCACTTGAAACTAAATTTTCGGGAATGAGCTCACAATCATACAGGCTAGAATAGAAAGACCTAGCATAGGCTCGCATTTGTGCTGGATCAGACAATTCCTGGCCAGACTCAGTCTTCAAGGAGTGCATGAGTCTACTCTGGCCATGTCGTCTCTCCAAATTAAAAAAGAACTTTGAGGGTGTGTCCATTAAAGAGACACCTTGAAACCTGGAACGCACCAGCGCCCCCTGCGCTCTAACATCCAAAAGTTCAGCAAGTGAGCTCTTCTTCCCCTCCAGGAGATCCCTAACACACGCATCACCCGTGGATAGAGACCCCTGGAGAGCTAAAATCTCTTTTTCCAGAGTAGTAAGTGAATCAATAATACCATTCGTGACATAAGAAGTAAATTGCTGACACAACACTTTGATTTGAGTCTTCCCATATTCCCACCAATCCCTTAAAGAAGAAAAAGAACATTTTTGTCCCTGAAAAATTCCCCAAAAATGCTTAAAGGTGTTTCTAAAATGCTCATTATCTAAAAGTGAAGTGTTAAAACACCAATAGGCACTTTTCGGTTTAAAAGCCTTAACAGATATGCTACAAGTAACTGCAGAATGATCTGAAAAACCAGTAGGCACAATAGTACAAGATTTAATTATATTAAGCTGAAGTGAGGGAGCATATATTCTGTCCAGGCGTGCAAAGGAAACATAATTATCCCTACTGTGGGACCATGTATACTGCCTCGCCTCCTGATAAAAAGCCCTCCATACGTCAACCAAATCATGATTCTTAACTAATTGAATAATTGCCCTTTGAGAGGGGACATGAGGTTCCATATGGTTCCTGTCCAATTTTTCATTTTCAGTGCAATTAAAATCCCCCGCCAGAAAGAGAAGAGATTCAGAGTCTAAAGTCATAAGCACTTCATTAAGTTTATCAAAGAAGGCCACCCTTTCATGGCCAATAGTAGGTGCATACACAACAATAAATACAATAACAGTACTATCAAAATGGGCGGTCACCATGAGAAGTCTCCCTTCCACTAACTCTTGGGCACAACAAGAAAGTGGGAGGGAGCCCTTAGAAAACAAAATTGCCACGCCCCCGCTCAACGCAGACCCATGACTAAAAAAAATCTGACCATCCCATTCCTTTTTCCAGTCGACCTCATTCACTTTATCACTATGCGTCTCCTGAACCATTGCAACACTAACACGCTTCAAATTGATGAAGTCAAGGAGTGCCAGTCTTTTCTTCACATCCCTTGCACCATTTAAATTAAGAGTTGCAATGTTCAGTGTGTTTGCCATTATATGTTATGTTTGAGAAATTGACGTGGCTCCCTGCCTAATTTTACGACGCAATATGCCCAAGTGTTTACGGAGGCGCGCAACCTCCTTTGAATCAAACGCCTTATTTCTTATTAGGCAGACTGCGTCATTAATAAATTGACAGCGGTCAGGGAAGAACTGTTCCACTTCGACGTCGCGTTTCCCCTTCGTGTCTCGCAGAAACCGAGTTATGTCATCCGCCGAATATTGAACCGTC
>NC_085877.1:31425075-31430075 GCF_034702125.1 Engraulis encrasicolus | reverse complement strand
TAATATGTCAACAAAATGGCAGTTACAGCGCGAGAAATTGTGAAACCGGAATATATCCTCTTTAGTTGACTACAACAGCCATTCTCTAATCTCTCTAGTATGCTGTTCAGTCACGAACACTCACTGAGTAAAACTGAACCAACTCCCGCCTCGTCATTCATCGAGCCTGTTTGATCCGTCCTGCCTGTTGTGGCCAATTGAGTCGCGGATCCCCGCTCCCTATGTGTGTGCTTCTGACTCTGTTGAGGTCTAGCGATTACATTTCTAAATGTTAACAGTGCTCTGCCAACGCTTTTACATCTCAGTCTAGGCTACTCTTAGGGGAATTATAGGCTAGTCTACTACAGACGTGACTCTACTATCACTCACTGCGTTACAGTGTAGGCCTACAGTCTTTAAAGCCACTGCTGTCACTCCCCTCGTCCGAGTCAGCAGCGGCGCCCTCTGCGACTCGGTGAGACGAATCCTGACTGAGTTGTTGGTAGCAGCGAATCCCCTACGGATCGGATCAACGCTTAAGTTTCGTTTTTGCCACGAGTGTGCGAGTCGCAAAGCAATTCGGCAGCGGAAGCGAGTGGTCATCTACTGCTCGCCTCCTGTCTGTCCCTGCTCAACTAGACTTCTGCTCCCAAATATTTGACTTTTAGTCTTCTTACAGTTTTTCTTGATTGCTTTGACACAGTTGTCACTCCAAAAAGCAAATTGTCATATCAGTTCACGCAACGGGCTAACCAGTTAAACCGATTCTCCAAACACAACATCTTTGTTTGCTAAAGGCTACTACGTTTCCAAAATATTTAACATATGTAATAAAAGCAAACTCTGTCTTCAGTCCAATACACACTGCATAGCAGTGTATGAACACTCCCAGTCAGTCATTACACAATGGTCGTAAAAATCCAAAACACGGCTATCATGTTGACAGAATTTGCCGTTATTTAACACTGTTGTCAATTACATAACTTTCAAGCCAGTCAGTTCCATTGTTGTTTCTTTTACTTAGCCACTGACCCTGCTTGATCAGGATCTACTGACTGAGAGATGGCAGGCCCAGTAAATGCTTTGCATAAAGATTTGAGTTGTGTGTCTTCTCTTATGTAAAATTGTCAATAGGTTAGGTAGTGTAACAATAATGTATTATTGCAAAGAATTGGATTGAGAATCAGAATGCTTTGATGTACTTTTTATTTTGTTTTTGTTTGTTTGTTTGTTTTCATTTTTTTTTCACTGTACTCAAAAATGTACTAAGTAAGGGTTAACGTTCGGCGAGAAGGTCGCTACCGTGGAATAGCAGCACGACAGAGAGAATCTTTAGACCCCGACGCGGAGCGGAGGGGTCTTGTTCTCTCTGAAGTGCTGCTATTCCACAAAGCGACCGACTCGCCGAAAGTTAACCCGCTTATTATATGGATATGTTTAAATGATTCACACATGGCGGGGACATTTCTTTAGGCTTATTTAATGTTAAGTCTATTATAGTTTTTAATGTCAAAAGATTGTTGCTGCGCAAAACAAAACAGTGCCGTTGTGGAACACCGCTAGGCAACAGCTAGATAGCCAGGACAACAGGTGTTGTCTATCACAGCAGCTGATTAGAGTCTTGTTGAAAAGTCGCTTTAGCAGTGAAAAGTCTTGTTGCCATTGACAGCGGTCTGTTATAGACCAACCCGTCCGTTATCGAAAAATAACAGACGTGCGAACGTTGGGGAGCCCCGTTGAAATGAATGGAGCATTCGACCGATGACGTCACACCGTATAATAATGGCTGATAACGGTATTACAGAAAATATGTGTAAAGTAAAATATGATGTTGCAGTACGAGAATGCACTTACAGTAAATTTGCAAAATAACTCCATGCCAAGAACAAACAAGAAGACACTGTGTATAAAGACTGATTGCTAAATTAAGATTTTTGAGAAGGAGTGTCAAATAGGTGCTCTGGTGTGTTCACACAACTGACGGTAGTTTCTAAAAGTCAGGAGTAGATTTTTCTGTATGGTTATCAGAGCTTAAACAATGAAATGTGCACTACTTAAATGGCACATGCGTTAACTGTTTAGCAAAAACTGTGTTATATGAATGGGAAATATGTCAAGTCAACAAGAATGTGTTAACACATATGCACAACGTGTTTTTTGCTTTGCTGAAATAGTGATCATGACGACTTTGTGTGAGTCAGTTTAAAAAATCGTGTTAAAGCAATCAAGAAAAACTGTAAATACAAACACACACATTATTTATTGCAAAATCAGGACATGCCGTTTCACTGCTGCCAAAGGCTCTTCGAGTCGTGGTTGCATGTTTAGTGAGGAGACCCAGGTGGGTCGGATCGCAGCATGAGTTTAGGAACTGTGACGATTCATAAAGTGAGTTTTGTTGATCAAACTGTCTTACTCTTTGATTTATCAACGTGAATTGATAAATGGGACAATAAAGGCGAGGCGCATAGCTACTTAACGGCAGAAACGTTTTAAAAAATAAATTTTATAAAAAATACATATTATTATTTATTTTTATTTATTTTAAATAAGTGATCCGAGTGATCCGAGTGATCCGTCTAATCCGGATACCCTCCTTGGAATGATCCAATCAATCCGGACGCCTCAAAGATTCGAGTTAAGAACCTCTACTCAATGTATATAGTACTGTTGTGTACCTTTGACATTGTCCTTGTGGTAATCCATCATAGCTGGGTCTCTTAGCGTCCAAAAAGGGCCTAATCGTTACGCGCTGGATAGAAGCACCAAAATCGGTGTAGACCTTCCTTAGGGTGTTCTCCATCATTTCAGAAGGGGTGCCCTAAATTTCAATGTCATTAAGGTCATTTTTATGGGGTAAATCCAAGATGGCTGCCCAAAACCAGCCAATAGTAGTAAAATGCTGTACTGCCTGGACATAATGGTGTTATGGGCCAATCCACCTATTTGTGTGTGATGTATACAAACTGAACTTTGAAAATATGTGCAAAACTTACCATAAAAACAATGTTATATATGTCTTATTTAGATTCAAAAACAGGAAAATCATAAAAACCATGGTCAGAATGAGATCACTCTACAATTGAGAGCTCATTTCTGGGTATTTAGCTATTGAACCAACATTCATTAAGAGTTTTAAAAATTTGCAGTGGGTCATATCTATAACATCCAAAAAGAAAATTGTGGTTAGAAAATTTAGGGGAGAAGAGATAAACCCTTGAACTGGGCCACACATAACTGTCCCAATGTTAGCATGCTAGCATTAGCAGGTTCAGACACTCAGTCTGCTCTTCAGATAAAGATGGCAAACAATAATTTTAATCCCACTTACACATGCGCGCACACACACAAACTACTACTTCTTCCTTAGGACCCCCTCAATGATTTAACCCTAGGAGTCCAACTGAAATATATTCATATCAATCAAGTCAATAATACATGTACATATCAAGTGTCAGTGACAGCTGTCAAATGACAAATGTATGCTGATTAATGTTCAGATATGTATATCGCAGTCCTAAGTGTACAATGGAGTGATAAGGGCATTTATGCTTAGGAAATTATGAATAATCAATATGCAATACACCATACATACAGTATATTGACAGATACTTTGTTTTAAAAGAGCAAAATGGTAACATGTCTGTTTTTCCATCTACTATTGGCTTTAATATAAATGACATGTTGGCTACCTAACCACTTAATTTATTGTTTGCTCGTTATTTTTTATTTGTGGGTGTGGTCCTTTGTTTAAAACATGTCTGCCTGCCTTCCCTCTCTCACATAGGCTACTAAAATAGTTTTCAAAAACTTAAAACAACAGCATGTGGAAATCCTATTGGCTTTGGAGGGCTAACGTCTATAAGACTATACTGTACTCTACTGTATTGCACTGTACTGTACTCTACTATACTGTACTGTACTGTACTGTACTGTACTGTACTGTACTGTGATATACCGTACTGTACTCTACTGCACCGTGCAGTATGCTACTGTACTGTACTGTACTGTACTGTACTGTACTGTACTGTACTAGACTGCACCGTACTGTATGCTACTGTACTGTACTTAACTAGACTCCACCGTACTTTATGCTACTGTACTGTACTGTACTTTACTGTACTGTACTTTACTGTACTGCACCGTACTGTATGCTACTGTACTGTACTGTACTGTACTGTACTGTACTGTACTGTACTGTACTGTACTGTACTAGACTGCACCGTACTGTATGCTACTGTACTGTACTTAACTAGACTCCACCGTACTTTATGCTACTGTACTGTACTGTACTTTACTTTACTGTACTGCACCGTACTGTATGCTACTGTACTGTACTGCACCGTACTGTATGCTACTGTACTGTACTGTACTATACTCTACTGCACTTTATTATACTGCACCATTCTGTATGCTACTGTACTGTACTGCACTCCACTGCACTGCACTGTACTGTACAGTACAACTATAGAACTGAAACATGTAGAGCGGTGGTGCTCAAACTGTGGTACGCGTACCACTGGTGGTACTTGAGACATCTCTGGTGGTACTTGGAATACCATTATGAACCTCTCCTGTACTGACTGGCAAAAGTGAATATGGAAGGCCTTTACTGCGATATTCTAATGTTGGTTGTCAAGGTGGTACTCGGAGAGCTCAATATTTTCTCAGGGGGTACTTCACACAAAAGGTTTGAGAACCACTGATGTAGAGCATTCTGAGGACATGTACAATATTATGCAAAACGGTGTAGTGGGAATGAGTTATGTTACTGTTACCACTCAAAATCTTGAAGGTTAAAAAAAGTCGTGTGGCATTTTGTTTGGGGTGGGGGGGGGGCGGGGTATGATCGACTATTCTTCCGCCCAGACTATTTATGTGCCTTGCATATCAAGAAAATGAGTCCAGGTAATGATTTACTTTCATAGTATATACCATATGAGAAGTGTTGTTCTATATAGATATTTCTCCTATGGGTAAGGGTGGCAAAAGACCTACAGTACATGTTGTCCATCAGCTGT
>NC_085877.1:31385075-31395075 GCF_034702125.1 Engraulis encrasicolus | reverse complement strand
AACCGCGGACCATGTTTAGCCTACCTAGCCACCTGATTGAGTAGCCTGCATCAGGGTCAGAGAGTTGCAACAGTGAGACACCTCTGAAAACACTGGCCAGTGAAAGACTGTGTGGTCAGATGACCTTCTCTGTGCCTCGGTTTGATTGACGAGACCTTTGTGATGAAGTGTGTAGCGTTTTTGAAGTTGTTTATAGCGGGGAAACATCAGAAAATAATAGGCTTATAATTGGCCCCGCCGTGATGCATTGGCTGCTTTTTTCGCCAAAAAGCTTAAAATTAGCTAACTCCACAACGGCGCAGCATTGCCCAGAATGGCTCATCATTAGATTCATTATGTGGCATGGGAAAGCGATGGTGAAACTTTCATTTTACGCCGGAACTATCCTTTAACATTACATAATCCCATTATGATACCATTACTTGAATAATTTAACCTACATATAAATTTATAGTTGAGGTTTAAGTACTTTGGGACCAAATACACTGTAGAAGATGTTACATTTAGATTTACCGTAATTTAGTGTTGAATTCACACTATATTTCTCACTATATACAGTATATCATCTGTGTATTGGGGTTGTAATTAAATTTGGAGAATGGATGATGATTGAGAACTGATTGAAGAATAATGCTATTGTGCTTTTGCAACTTTTTAAAATTTCATGGTAACACTTCCAAATAAGGGGCCATAATTAACAGTAAAGTAGCTACAACCTAATACTTAAGTAAGGGTTAATAATCATTACTTAATGCCACATTAGACACATATTAATTGTTAATTGTTAATTGTTAATTGCTATGAATGCATATGTTGTTAAAATTAATAAATGGTACATGAAAAAATTACATCTCATCACCCCACCATCATTGAGAAGTGTACGTCCAATCCTTGCTATATAATGGCTCCTGTTGCAACTATTACAGTGATTTGAACGAGTGAAAACTAGATGTCACAGTAGATTAATTAATTAACTATTAGGTATGCTCAGCCAACTCTATTATAAGGGTCCCAAACACCAATATCTAACGATTAATTAACCATTAGTTATCCGCAGCCAACTCTAATATAAGGGTCCCAAACAACAATATCTATCTATTAATTAACCATTAGTTATCCTCAGCCAACTCTAATATAAGGGTCCCAAAACTCAATATTTAAGTATTAATTAACCATTAGTTATGCCTTACTTTTGTATTAAGTAAGTGTTAATTTTGGTCCTTAGTTAAGTATGACCTGATAGCTACTTAACTATTAACTGTGCCCTTACTTATCTATTAGTTAAATAATAATATGCTATTAACTTGTAACACAAGGTAATAGTTATCTAATAGTTAAGTAACTGCTTGCTAATGCATTAATAACAATTAATATGTGTCTAATGTGGCATTAAGTAATGATTATTAACCCTTACTTAAGTATTAGGTTGTAACTACTTTACTGTTAATTATGGCCCCTTATTTGGAAGTGTTACCAATTTCATTTATCATATGTGTCAGCAAATTCACAACACTTGATGCTTTAAATAGGATTGAGGTGATGTATTTGGTTGTTCTAAGGGGTGTCTTAACTTGCTGACATGCCATGGATATGCATTGTCAAAACACGTCTTCCCAGGAAGGGTTTTGTTGTGCAACACTTTTTTACCCTGTAGTTTTTGTCAAGAGAGAGTGTGTGTGTGTGTGTGTGTTCGTGTGCATACCTGTGTGCGTGTGTTCATAATATCCACCTGTGTAATGTGTTTTCTGTGTTTGTCCTTTAGATAAGTGGGAGATTAACCCGGCAGAGCTGACCTTCATGAAGGAGCTAGGCAGTGGGCAGTACGGCGTGGTGCGGCTGGGCAAGTGGAGAGCTCAGCACAAAGTGGCCATCAAGGCCATCAGGGAGGGAGCCATGTCTGAAGACGACTTCATAGAGGAGGCCAAGGTCATGATGTGAGTAACACACACACACACACACACACACACACACACACACACACACACACACACACACACACACACACACACACACACACACACACACACACACACACCGCACATACACACCAGAGAGGGAGCCATGTCTGAAGACGACTTCATAGAGGAGGCCAAGGTCATGATGTGAGTAACACACACACACACACACACACACACACACACACACGCACACACACCGCACATACACACCAGAGAGGGAGCCATGTCTGAAGACGACTTCATAGAGGAGGCCAAGGTTATGATGTGAGTAACACGTGCACGCACGCACGCACGCATACACACATGCACACACACACACGCATATGTGCGCGCATACACAATTTTGCTGATGACATTCTCATTTGCACCTATACTCCACTGCCGTTAGTTACTGTATCTTTATGTTTGTGGTCCATTCAAATAGATCTTTCTGCTTCTTTTCTATTTCGCATTCGGGTATAAATCATGGTGTTATTAGATTTTTAATTGAATTGTAAGTTGCCATGTCAAACAAACTGTACTGTGTAATATTGTAAACAACTGAAGTGTTAAGACTTTTGGGCTCAGACCTCAGGTGATGCAGCGACATCTAAAGTTCATACAATAAAGTATAATTGCTGGTTGATATGCTGCAAAGAATGTTTCTTAGGTAGTCCACTAAAAGCAAACAAACAAACAAAATCTGGTAACACTTTACTTGACGCCGGCGTCATACGTATGACATAACAGTGTCATAACAGTGTCATAATAGTGTCATGAACGAGTCATAAACATAATGCCAATGTCATAAACGTTTTATGACCATGAAAAGTTGACATTGTTTGGCCTGTCTTTATCATAAACGATTTTCACTTAAAGACAAAGTCCTACAATGTTTATGACATTGACATAATGTTTATGACACATTAATGACTGCATTATGACACCGTAATGTCATACGTATGATGCCGGCGTCAAGTAAAGTGTTACCCAAAATCTACACTACATCTGGCAACGGCTGTCATTGTGCCGCCCTGACGTGTGCTACTGCTGAAACATCACTGACCTTTCTACAGATTTTACCTTGACTTGTGGCATGTAGGACATGTGTGACATGTAAATGAAACCACTCTTGCATGTCACAAGACCATTCTCTCTTCCTCTCGCTGCCATTCACTTATTCATTTGTCTCTCTGCCTCTCTCTCTCTCACACACACGCACACACACACACATGCAAATTGGATGCAGAGCACATTTTTCCATTCATACTTTTTCCGTTCTGGTTTATTTCAGATTGTGTGTGTGTGTGTGTGTGTGTGTGTGTGTGTGTGTGTGTGTGTGTGTGTGTGTGTGTGTGTGTGTGTGTGTGTGTGTGTGTGTGTGTGTGTGTATGTATGTTTGTGTGTGAGCAAGCGTGTGAAAAGGAAATGCGTTCTGAATCTGCATTCTGACATCACCGCCAACAAGTAACTGACCACTTCCTGGGTTACCTACCTTAGATTATTTCCATTGAAATCCACAGTTCCACAGTGTGTGTGTGTGTGTGTGTGTGTGTGTGTGCGTGCACGCGCGCGCATGTGTTTGTGACTGTGTGTGTTCTTTTGTATGTCTTTTGTGACATGTGTGGCGTGTGTTTGCCTGTGTGTGTTTTTGGAGAGTGTGTTCAGGAAGTGTGTTGACTGTAGAGTGGTTGCTGTCATTCGTGAGTGACTAGTTCATGGAGGTCACAATAGTATAGGCTTCTGTGCCCCCTCAAAACCAGTGCAGCCATATGGAGTGCAGAGGTTTGTGTGTGTGTGTGTGTGTGTGTGTGTGTGTGTGTGTGTGTGTGTGTGTGTGTGTGTGTGTGTGTGTGTGTGTGTGTGTGTGTGTGTGTGTGTGTGTGTGTGTGTGTGTGTGTGTGTTTGCGTGCATGTGTGCGTGTCCATGTTTGTGCACATACCTGTAGGCCTATGTCCATGATTGTAGGCTATGTGTGATTTAACATGTAGCGAGTGTGTCTACGCGAGCATCCTCTGTGTGTTATGATTTGAATTGTTCATTAACCCATTTGCACAGAGCCAAGAGAGTTATAACCTGGCTGTCATCAAAATTGTAATGACCAAGTCTTCATTTGCTACTTAAGGCTCCTGGTACTGTTATAGCAATGTCGTAGTGATGAGGGTATACACACGGGTGTTTAGCATGTGCCGTATACAGTATATAGTGCATTTATATATGCATGTGTTTACCGTATAAATATTAATTTATGGTTACATATGTATACTGTACGTATGTATAGTGTATATTGGAGGGTATATGACTATGAATAGATGTGTGTGTATATGTATTGTATGTGAATGTCTGAGGATGTGTATATGTCTATGTGTGAAAATGGTGTCTATATGTATAGCAAATGAGATGTGTACTACAAGATCTAACCTGATGGAACTGAACAGTCTGATGTGGAAACAATAAAGAATCGAATCTAATCTAACCTAATCTATACTCTGTGTGGGTTTGAACAGGCGTTTGTGTCACCCCAAGCTGGTGCAGCTGTACGGCGTGTGCCTGCGCGAGCGGCCGCTGTGTATCGTGACTGAGTTCATGGAGCAGGGCTGCCTCCTGGAGTACCTGAGGAGGCACGCGGGGGCGCTGAGCGGGGGGCAGCTGCTGGCCATGTGCCAAGATGCCGGCGAAGGAATGGAGTACTTGGAGCACAGTAGCTTCCTGCATCGAGACTTGGTTTGTACACACACACACACACTGTGTGAAAGTCCGTTTTTCTGCCTGGTTATGTGACTGCTTTTCTATTCCTTAATACATACCCCCCGACACACACACACACACACACACACACACACACACACACACACACACACACACACACACACACACACACACACACACACACACACACACACACACACAAACACACACACACACACACACACACACACACAAACACAAACACAAACCCCCCTCCAATTACATGAGCACATACAATGCCCCATCCACACACACACACACACACACACACACACACACACACACACACACACACACACACACACACACACACACACACACACACACACACACACACACACACACACACACACACACACACACACACACACACACACACACACACACACACACACACAAATCGAGTGGCCGTATGCCAGAACGCTTGTACTAAAGGAGAAAGTGTCTTCCTGCATCAAGACCTGGTACATGCACAAATGCACACATGCATACACAGACCCATAGGAACCCTGTGTCCTGAGTGGTCTCTACCTACTAGCCAACCATGTGCAGGCCTAGGAGGCCCAGGATGCATGGAGGACATTCTGCTCGGAGATCTGCACCAATACATACAGAAACACACACGCACACGCACACGCACACACACACACACACAGACACAGACACAAACACACACACCAACACACACAAACACACACACACGCACACGCTGAAACACACACACGCACACACACACTCACACACACACACACACACACACACACACACACGCCGTGCACGCGCACACACACATGCGCAGACATGCATTCATTAATGCACACATGCAAACACACACCCACACACACACACACTTCATACTGTATATGTGCACTGATGTGACTAACAGTATCCTACTTCTTCTCAGGCTGCACGCAACTGTCTGGTGAGCCAGAACGATGTGGTGAAGGTCTGTGACTTTGGCATGACCAGGTTAGTATTCGTGTGTGTGTGTGTGTGTGTGTGTGTGTGTGTGTGTGTGTGTGTGTGTGTGTGTGTGTGTGTGTGTGTGTGTGTGTGTGTGTGTGTGTGTGTGTGTATGTGTGTGTGTGTGTGAGTGTGTGAGAGAGAGAGAGAGAGAGAGAGAGAGAGAGAGAGAGAGATGTGACTAATGACGTCAGAGAGTTGATGAGTCAGAGTGTCGGTTTGTGTGTGTGTGTGTGTGTGTGTGTGTGTGTGTGTGTGTGTGTGTGTGTGTGTGTGTGTGTGTGTGTGTGTGTGTGTGTGTGCGCGTGCGCGTGTGTGTATGGTGTATGCGCGTGCATGTGAATGATTCAGTCTACTACCCCCGCATTCATGCTCCTGTGTTATTTTTGACTAATGTCGAGATGGTGAGAAATGCAACCTCAGACACTAAAAGGCCAAACCACACTTTGTTCCAACTTCACACTGTGTTCCAGGCTATTATGCACATGACATTTTTGCAGATTTCCCTTAATAGTCAATGGTTTTGTGTAACAATGTGCAGTGCATTTTAGTGCATTTCAAGCGCATGTTATGCTCTAATTTAAGTAAATAAATAAATTATAATCGCCTTTCACCTTTACAATTACGTTAACTTTTTTATGTTTTGGACAGTTGAACAGGAAATGTGTGGGGGGGGAGAGACGGTGGAGGATCTGAAAATGATCTAGGCCTGGAGTCGATCCCTGGTCACTGGCATTTCAGCCATGGGTAGAAGCAGTGGTGTAGTCTACGTAGACCGCGGGTATACGGAGTATACCAACTTCTAAAATTCAAGGATTTCAGTATACCCATTTAAAATTGATTGATCCATTGTTTTGAATGGATCCCTTGTTTTGAATGTAATTATACAGTATACCCACTTCAAAAAAACCTCAAATATACAGTATACCCACCATAAAAAAGTAGACTACACCACTGGGCAGAAGTGTAGAGAGAGATAAGGGTGGGATTCGAACATGCAACTCTCTGATCGTAACACCACCTGCCTAACCATTAGACCACAGCTCTGTCCCCAAAGACATTAGAGTGCAACGTGAAGCTAGGGACATAGCAGCAAAGGCTGCGCTATCATGCGTCTCTTCCTATCATCACCCTACCTGCATAGTTAGGCCTTAGCACACCATACCTTCAGTGGCACACTGTAATAGTCTTTGAAAACTGAATAGCTACCTACCATAGTACTACAACACTATTACATAACACATGGCCTTTAGTAATGCACTACGACTTGGTCATTGTCATTCTGGTAACAGCAACTTTATAACGGCATGTCTTAACGGGTTAAGTTATGTGTGGTGTAATAACGTGACAGTGCTCAGGTGTACGAATCTAATGTTGACTGCATGTGGTGTACCCCAAGGGATGGAGGTTAGCGTTAGCTTACCCACGTGAAGCGGCCAGTCCAAGCTAATGGCTCCTTGCCAGTCATCTCAAGCAGCGGGTTTCGGTAGTTCATTCAGAAGAATAGGGGTAGTCCTAGGTTTAGTTGTCTTACAGGGACCAGGTTTTCCATGCATCAATAAATCCTCCACAGGTTGAGTCCATGGGGTCACATGTGTAGGTCCCTGTCAGGCTGTCACCCTGTGGAATCCCAGGTGTGACACAATCAACCTGTTCTGAAATGTACGGTCCCATACGGACAAACCAATGCTTCCCCACCCCTGGGGTGGATGAGGTGTGTCACTGGTCATGTGTCGTGTGTATTTAGTGCAATAACCTCTCGCTATCGTAACAGCACCCACCCTAACTACAATGATCTCCAATGGAGCTCTGTATGCACTTCATACGCCGGTGTGTCTTAACGACAATAGCAGAAAAACAAAAGATTTGTTCCGTTTTTTTTTTCTTTGTGAGGCTTGAGGCCTTTGTCTGCATTGGGCTGGCTATAAAATACTGTACTGTTCTTGAATCCCAACCATTCTGTAGCAAATACATAAATACTTGTTCATTCTTTTCATACGCTCATCTTGTCAGTCACACATACATTGTACTTATATGAATGCTTGCACACGCACACACATGCACACACACTCTCTCTCTCAACCCCTCTCTCATTCTGTCTGTCTGTCTGTCTGTTTCTCTCTCTCTCTCTCTCTCTCTCTCTCTCTCTCTCTCTCTCTCTCTCTCTCTCTCTCTCTCTCTCTCTCTCTCTCTCTCTCTCTCTCACACACACACACACACACACACACACACACACACACACACACACACACACACACACACACACACACACACACACACACACACACACACACACAGTGGAAAATGGAGTGGAAACAATGATGTCTAAAGTAAAGGAAGTGGGCTATGGTTGTGTGAGTGCGTGTGTGTGATCAAGACCCTCAAAGCCATTTCCTTTACACACACTTCTCCACACATGCTATGGCTGAAAACACACACACACTTGCACACATGCACACACACACACACATGCACTGCTTTAGATGATGAAGTTGCTTTTAATCACTTTTTTGTTCAAGATGATTTTTTGATTATTTATTTATTTATTGAGGTGAGGTGAGGCTGTTTTTAAAATGGAATTGTAGGCTACAATTGATGTCTTGTTAAAAAAAATCAAAATCTCTCTCTCTCCCTCCTTTATTCCCCTTTTTACTGCCTCTCTGTCTAATGTAATGTCTCTGTGTTGTTTATTGTTAGGTATGTTTTGGATAACCAGTATACCCCTTCCTTTGGGGCCAAGTTCCCAGTGAAGTGGTCCCCTCCTGAGGTACTCCACTTCAACAAGTATACCAACAAGTCGGACGTCTGGTCCTATGGTATGACAAATAGCCTTATTCTCTCTCTCTCTCTGTCTGTCTCTCTCTGTCTGTCTGTCTGTCTGTCTGTCTGTCTCTCTCTCTCTCTCTCTCTCTCTCTCTCTCTCTCGCTCGCTCTGTGTGAGTGTGTGTGTGTGTGTGTGTTTCCACGTGTGCGGAAGTCTAACGTCTGGTATGTAACGTGTGACTGCACTTTAGATATGAAAACCTGCAGGTTATCTTGCATGCTATACAATGCTGAATCACTGAAAAATATATTAACAAACATGGCAAACCAGTTCTGAAACAATGCTATGAAGTGGATGTAATATTTAATGTTAGGTGAAGGGATACGAAAGGGATATGCCACTTTCATGTCAAAATGAGAATCTGCCCACAGTCGCGAGGCCTAATTAAGTAGGTGAAATTGTTTTCCAGACGACCCAGCCATTGTTTGTATCTATCAGCACTGACCATAGCTTGGTTTCGTGAAGTAACTGCAGGCTGCCGTTGCCTTCGACCCAAGGCGGTGTGTGCGTCAGCTGTTTTTTTTTTTTTTTACACCGGCAAAACCGAAATGATCAAGTCAAGCCCTCCCTGTTGATTTACATAATCATTTGCATTCAATGTGAATGTAGGCTACACTGAAAGTAATTTGGGGGGGAAAATTCAGTTAACTAATTCACTTTGGTGTTAACTAATTAACTAATTCACGACGGTGACGGCAGCCTGCAGCTATATCCGTGCAACCAAGCAAATGGTCAGTGCTGACAGATTCAAACAATGGCTGGGTCACCAAGGAAACGCGTCCCCCCACTTATTTAGGTCTCGGGACTGTGGGGAGACCCTCAATTTGACATGGGGGTGGCATATCGCTTTAAAGTATCAATAGGCCGAATTTTATTTTATTTTTGTAATTTATAGATATTTTGTATTTATGTATTAATTCTGCTTCTTCAAGTCAAGTCAAGTAGGTTTATTGTCAATTTCTTTACATGCACTGGTCATACAAAGAATTTGAAATTACATTTCTTGCTTTCCCATACAGACATAGACTAATCTAGGTAAGGACATAGACAGTATAGACATGTCCTTACCTAGATTAGGGACATGTCTATACTGTCTATGTCCTTACCTAGATTAGTCTATGTCTGTTCTTGGCAGGAAAACAGAGCTGCATTTGGCCCTCAGGCCTTCGTAGTGAAGGCTTAGTTGGCAACCCACTGTTGTAAACTATACTAGTGAAAAAGAGATGCTGTGCTAATATTGTCATTATCCCATATTGTCATTTAATCCCATATTGTCATTTAATAGTGCCCCTTACATTGTCATAAACAAGGAACTTTCTAACCATATGATGATGAATTTGCTTTTCCGATCTGCAGTTCCACTATGCTCAGCTAGTGTGCTCCCTCTGCTGGTAAAAGTTATGCATTGCAAGTCAGATTCAGGGAAGCTATCCAGCTGCTGGGGACTATCCAGCAGCCAGAGGCGATTCTAGGGTCAGGTGGGGCCCCAAGCGAAAATGCAAAAGAATGGACATTCAAACCAAAATC
>NC_085877.1:31305075-31382575 GCF_034702125.1 Engraulis encrasicolus | reverse complement strand
AGTTACCCTAACCTTAACCCTAACCCTACGGCATATATGGAGGTAGGCCCTGAATAGTTCTTGCCCCCTGCATTGGGCAGCTAGCTGAAGAGGACCTATAGCATGCATCTTAACTGACACACAGGACCAACAGTGTAGCATACAGTAGCCTACATCTTGACTGACAGACACAGATGTACACAGCTAACACACAGACCTCGTCACCTCAGCCACCTGAGAGAGAGAGAGAGAGAGAGAGAGAGAGAGAGAGAGAGAGAGAGAGAGAGAGAGAGAGAGAGAGAGAGAGAGAGAAAGAGACTGACTCAACCTTCCAGTGCTTCATTTGTGAAAACAAACACTTGTGAAAACAACTGATTCGTCACAATCACTAGGACACAGTTCTAGAGGACAAATGGCACACAGGTGCACACACACACAATCTCACAGACAGACACAAATACTAACAGTAACACACGTGCATGAGCACGAGCACGAGCACACACACACACACACACACACACACACACACACACACACACACACACACACACACACACAAACTGGGACAGAATGAAAACACAGTCAAACTAACGACATGAGGAGAAAATGGTGTCACGACATATGACCAAGCTGACAAGGACAACTACCCACAAAGGGTTGTGCTGACAAAGACATTTTATTATATATTATATAATAATGAATAAGTTACTGTGTAAATACATATATAACGCTTCAAGGTTATGAAACGTAATGTTTATTGCCACAAGGATAATGTACAGTATTTTTGTAATGTGAATATTAAAGCATATCTATAATGTTGTCATGACATATGACCAAGCAGACAAGGACAAGACAAAGGGTTGTGCTGACAAGGTTTGACATTTGCTGACATTTTATAAGTTCCAAACGATGTAGGCTAAATACAAAAATCACTGTGTAAATACATTTATAATGCTGTAATGTTATGAAATGTAGGCCTACTGTTTATTGCCACAAGGATATTATATTTTTGTATTGTGAATATTAAATATAATCTATAATATGTATATTTCGTGTATTTGTGTAGAGAGAAAGAGGTGTGTGTGTGTGTGTGTGTGTGTGTGTGTGTGTGTGTGTGTGTGTGTGTGTGTGTGTGCGCGCGCGCGTGCGTGCACGCATGAGTGTAGTCTGGGCATGTTTTAGTGAACCCATCCCTCTTGCATGTGAATAATAGACTGTGTGGGTAATGTGTTATGGGGATGCAAACCAAAAAATTGTGCAAATGCACCCCTTATAATTGTGGTCCAGACAGGCCACCGTCCCACCCCTCCCTCCTTCCCTCCTGCCTGTTGTTGTTGCCCGGGGGATGGTTGCCTTGGGGATGGTTGCCTGGGACTGGGGGGATGGTTGCTGTGGTTATTATGGAGCAACAGCTGAGAGGCCACACAGGTTCTGACTGCCACACACAGTTGTCAGTAACAAACCTGTGTGTGTGTGTGTTTGTGTGTGTGTGTGTGTGTGTGTGTGTGTGTGTGTGTGTGTGTGTGTGTGTGTGTGTTTGTGTGTGCCTTGTCAAGAACAAACACACTCCACTCTTAGCCAGCAGACAGGTGTTATCTCTCTCTCTCTGTCTCCGTCTCATGATACAACTACAAGCACCCAGAGAGCGCAGACCTCCGCCAAGGAAGCTGCTTGATACATTTGGCCATGTTACACCCTAAAGGCGGATTCATACTTGGCGTGACTGGCGGTAACCTCCTTCATACCTCACTCGCGACGATGGCGCGCGCCGTCACGTGACCCAAAATGGCGGCACACCCCCCGGCGCAAGCTCAAAATTCCGTGTGCGGCGCAATGTCGTGTACAAAAGGATTTTCCTAACTTGGCGCCAAAGCGGAAACAGCTGACAGAAACAACAGGAAGAATGAGCAGGATCAATGAGGAAGAGAGAGGTGACCGAGTGGGTCAGGCAGTATCCTCACCTGTACGACACGGCAAATAGCACTGGGACAAGATTGCCACGGCCAATTCCTGGAGTGAAATCGCCAGACACGTTGGGAAAACGGAGTATCTAGTGAGAAAGATATGGAAAAGTATCCGTGACCGGTATGGCAGGGCAAAGAGGAGGTCCATAGACGCGCACAGAATTGGAATCGCAGTCCGAGCCACCGCCGCCGACACCACCCCCATCGGGAACCATGCAGCTCTTCATGGACCTTGTGTAACAGGTGGGACTGTCACTGTTACAACAAAATTGTCCCTCCATGGCTTCCATAGCCGGTGATGTCATCGGACTCAGCTTGCTGCTGATTGGCTAGCCAGTTAATGGTGGCTAAGGCATCAATTTTATAAAAACAGCCAGAATGGGTAGACTTGCTGGAATTCTCCCAGGATTTGTTTCTGTTCAGTGCTGTGCGTGTGTGGTTGCTGTAGACTGAGGTCTGACTGTTTCCAACTTACTGCATGTTCCCTCTGAAGATTTAAGGTATGCCTGTGTAAACCATGCATTTGTGTAAACATTCTATGTGCCGGTATGCCTCATCTGTACTGTACATCTAGACCTATGTATTCACTAGGCCTGTTGTTTAGTTGTTGATTACCAGGGTAGCCAGGTGATCCCCTGGCACACGGAGCCTGTCTTGCGCCGTATCCACCAGTGTTGAGGTATGCGTGAACATTCTTTTGTATGTTTTCTATTGTGAAAATGTGTACCTAGTGGTTGCAACTGCTAACCTTTCTGTTGTAAATGCTTGACTCCTCAGAGGGTATCATCGAGGGTCATAGGCCTATCACTGTTCGCGCTGTTTTACCCATAGTGATTTTAGCTCTGCTTTCTGTTTGTTGTTTTTGATTTTATTTTGTCCGTCCGCCATACTCTCTGTATTTTGTTTCTGTGGCCTACTAATTCATGCTCGCAGGGCAGGTCCCAGTAGTAGAGAGCTCTATAGTGTGTATTATTAGTAGCTTAGACGTGTGACATGAATTCTCACCTGTGTAGTGGGTAACCATACTGATTGAATCAATTGCTTAGCGTGGGTAGCCATACTGATTGAATCACTTGCTTAGCTAGTACGCCTGTGTGTGTGTGTGTGTGTACCGCGTGTGCTGTGTGCTCCAACATAGGCCATTTGTTTCTGAGCACGAGTGGTGAACTACACATATAGCTCTATCCTTAACTGACAGCCTGCCCTGTTAGCCTGACCCTGCCATCATTTAGGTCTATCTGTAGACTATTTGTCTGTCTTTTATTTTATGTTGGCGGTGTGGATATTTAATGTTTTATATAAATAAAGAAAGATCATTTTATTTTTGCAACAAGAAATCCACGTCTCTGTCCCAGTCTGTCAGAACCTGTGTTTGCCTTTGTCCACAAATATTTCTAGGGGCGAAAATCCCCTAGTGGCGTAGTCGTGTAATTGCAGGTATTCCAACTGAATAATTATTATTCTGCTTAATTAACATAAGGTCCACTTGGCTACACTTGCAAAGATCGTCGAAACCGAAGTCAAGCCACACAACCGGGGTGAAGTGATGAGGAGGGTCTGCGCTCTCGTCGAAGAGGGCAAGAGGATGCCGTGAAGATCCTTCCAGTGATTTCAGCAAGACTCTAATTTCTTGTAGGCTATGCCTCTTGGCCAGGCTGCCAGTGTGCTCTTTATTTGTACTTTGTATATAGCCTATATATTTTTTTCTTATTCGTATTTCACACTTATTTGAAACATGTGCGTCAATTTGCGTCAAATTGGCGACAAACCTCCTCAGAACTACAACCTGTGTTTGGTTATCTATTCCTTTGTGACACAGACGGCAAACCAACCCGTCAAAATGTTAGATGTGAAATGTGATGTGGCGAAAATAAGCCGATATTAATTTCTCGGGTTGTTGTGAGACACTGTTTATGAGCTCACTTGCTAAATGTTATGGCAAGACAATGGCCACGTCCCTGAGGAAAAAAAGCCAACATGAATTTCTCGTGGGGTTGTTGTGAGACACTGTGAGCTCGCTTATAGGCCTATGTAAAATACATTGGCTACGTGCCAGGCGAAAATAAACCAACATTAATTTCTCGTGGGGTTGTTTTGAGACACTGTATGACAGTTTCAATAGCCCATATAGGCTTCTGCCGGCCTTCAGTTCTTCTCCTTTTCTCAACAGTGACGCCCGCTGGTCTGGAGAGAATTGCATTTGTGGTGTAACTGGCGTTTATAAGCATGAAAAGTCTGGCGCAAGTGATGACGTCATTAATGGTTCTCGCGCCAAATGCGCCAAGTTACGCACGTAAAGTATGCAGAGCCCTTTAGTCTTTCTGCCTTGTTTTTGTGCTGTTCCCGCAATTCAATTTCTGGTCACTAGGGGACATCTAGATAGTGAAGAATCTTTTGAAAAGTCCTGGTTCCGGTTCGTGATCCGGATCACCACCAGAATTTAATCACTTGTTCCTTGGGTTCCTTAGGTTCGACCGAAAACATTACCTCCTTGGCGGAGGTAATTAAGGGGCAATGTGAATATTCAAAAATGCACTACTACATTACTATACACAATATTGACAAAGGAAGTTCTGTGGCTCCCCACAACATCGTCAAAAAATAGGGGGGGGGGGTCCCCTATAGTCTGATAAATGTTAACGAAACCCAGGTAAACAAGTTACTGGAATGTTTTCTTTAAATAAATGGGCCAAACATTTTTGAATGACCCTCCCCTTTAGGTCAAAACATGCTGGTTGACCCTTGCCTCAACAAAGAAAAAAATGCCATGCCCCTTCCCTATTTTCCTAAGGTGACCCCATCAATAAAAAAAGAACAGTCCTCAAGGAACCGTATTCCATATACGTATCTGGGGAACCGGGTTTGATTCGGACACGAGGTCATTTTCTGCTCCTTCGCCATCTCTCTCTTCCTCTACTTTCCTCTTACTCTCTCACACTATTAGTGGGGTCGTATTAGGCTCAGTCATTTCAAATTGATGTTAAAGTTTGGTTTTCACTTCCAAGTTGAAGTTTAGGGTCTATAGAACAAATTGAGTTCGAGTGTCAAACACACAGATAACAAAATGGCCTGCGGGGGGCGCTCTAAAATATATAAACTGCTATAACTTTTGATTAGTTAAACCAAATTTAACATATGAGGTATATATGGATTCAGCATTAAGAGGAGAAACCGGTGAGTTAAGTATTTAGTTTCCAGATTAAAGACACACTATGTAATAAACACACTTTTAGCCAATGGACAGCTAAATCCGGGCTTTTTTAAGGTAAAGGGTGGAAATGCCCTCAAAGTTGCAATTAAACATAATTTATTGTTACAAGTTATTGTAAATAAAGCCTGGGTTATCACTTAACTTGATTTGTTCAGAATATCCCTGAAGCACACAGATACTTAGGATACCTATACACAAATATGGCTGCACAAATATGGCCTATACACAAATATGGCTGCATAAAGCCTATGTGATATTTAGCACCCAACTTGCCACTTTGAGTTTATGATTTTTTTTTTTCAATCAAGCCATCATTTTATTCACAACTTAAACATTTTATATCTGGAAGAAAGTAAATCAATAATAATAATAATAATAATAATAATAATAATAATAATAATAATAATAATGATAAATACTATGGGGAACGTCATTTTTTCCTGCATTCAAAAAGCAAACAGAAGACCATAGGGCTAACATTTATTCAAATACTCCACTCTACAATAACTATGACAGAGAACAGATGCAAAAACAGTCAGTGGTCAGTCTTAAAAATTGCATGTGCACTTGCACAGACGTGTGCACTTTAACTCTGCCTTCCTGCACTTGCACCGAGATCTGGCAAGTCTATTTGTACAAGTACTAGTCCAGCTGCACTTCACCACTAGTTGGAATACATCTTTGGCAACTGCATCTTTGGTAGTGCAGTCCAAATCTGGGAACTGTTCATTTGGTACCAGATTGGCAAGCATTTCTGGCAAATGCAGATAATAAGAACGGTTTTCATTCCTGTGAACTATGCTGGTAACAAATGGACAGTTCCCAGATGACAGAGATGTCCTCATAACAGCAGATGATTGTGTCTACCATGTATGAAATAGTCCTATAATATTATTTAGTATGCTTGCCAAAGGCCTCTGCTTGCCCCCAGCAAGCATACTAATTGTTCTCCAACAGTTTATTTAGTATGCTTGCGGGAAAGCATACTAATTGTTCATCAACAGTTTATTATTATTCTACATTTTTCCATTCACCTCGGCCTATGGGAATCGCCATTCATTAGTACGGCGGCTTTGAATCGTTGCAGCGTTCGAGATAGAGACACGGCTCGAGTGCCAAAATGAACGGCTCGAAAAGGGCTCAGGGTGGTGTATTTTTTCCTGGCCTACCCCCTTTCATTCGTTCACCAGACTTGTTTTTCCTCAGTTTTCTCTCTGTTTTCCCCCTCATTGAAATGAATGGTAGAATGGTCAAGATGATGATGTAACAAACTGTCGCAGTTAGAGTGAGAGGTGACCTGTCCTGGGGTTTTTAACTAGGTATCAACTAGGTATAGGCATTGTCAGAGAGGTCTTGGCTCTGAATACAAACTGTGTGAAGATCATAAGCCAACTCTTAAAAATGTTTCAGAGAGAGCAGTTTTAAAATCCCTATGATGTGACCCCATTCACTTAGAAAAAAATGTGTGAACAGCTCAGCGCATAGGCCTGAATATGTCCATTTTTTGACTGAACCATTTAGCCTAGAAAAGTGATCTCAGCTTTGACATGAAGAGCAGGGTTGTGCCATTGTCAATATCATCTGACAACTTGCAAAACTTTTGGAGATATGACAGCGTAAAAATAAGGCTGCACATATTTCTCAGCTATTGACTGCCAAACTGTCACCTTTAGAATCTTCATTCATACACACACACACATGCAGCCTAGTAGAACTTTAGACCTCTGCTGTCACCTGGGCATCCGTGGCCTAATATGCTGCTGTGGCCACTCTATACAGTAAGTGGCAGTGGCCTACTGGGTAGGGTGTTGGTCTGTCAGAGGGTTGCAGGTTTGAATCCCACCCTTACCTCTCCCTACCCACCCATTGCTGAAAGGCACCTGAAGCATCTCCATACACACGCACACACACACACACACACACACACACACACACACACACACACACACACACACACACACACACACACACACACACACACACACACACACCTCTCTCTCACACACACACACACACACACACACAAACACTCTCACACACACACACCTCTATCTCTTTCCCTCGTGTTTCTGTGTGTGTATACAACAGCTCTGTGTGTGTGTGTGCATAAGCCGCAAGCATACTAACAGCATTGTCTCTCCGGAAATGCAGTCTTATTAGGGCCCGAGCACCGGAGGGTGCGAGGCCCTATTGTTCTTGCTTTGTGATACATTTTTCCCGCACGTCGGGCCATTTGTTAGGTGGTTGCCATGCGTAACTTTGAACGAAACTTGGCACAGGTGTTGGATATGGTGGCACGATGGACTCCAATAAAGCTCAGCCCCCAAATCGGCCGACGGGCTCAGTAGCGCCCCCTTAAGTCATGGGCCTATGGGGCGGGACAGGCATAAATTTGAAGCTACGGACTCCACATTTTTTATGTGTGTGTATCTCACTAAGCCGATCAAAAAAGTCTTTTGGATGCCATGGCCACACCCAACAGGAAGTGAGGTAATTGGAGCTAAAGTAGAACTTTTGTCAACTTTTGGCATACTATGAAATTGTCATACCATGAACTTTGATGTACTTGTCCTGAACCGTACAACTGTTTGGTTTCGTTTGAATTTGAAAATGATCTTAAGACATCGCAGATGATATATTGCGAAGGAATTTTCAATATGTTGTAAGAAAACAAGATGGCGGCTTGATGTATTCTGATGAAAAAATGACAGAAAATGTGCCTCCACTGTGCCCTTTCTGAGGGGGTTTCCATGCATATCTTTCAGTGTTGCTTTGCACAGGTGTTTGGTAGGACACAACGTACCCCTCAAAACAAGCCCCACCCCTAACTCAGGACATGGGCTCTGTAGCGCCCCCTTAAGTCATGGGCCTATGGGGCGGGACCGGCATAAAGTTGAAGCTACGGACTCCAAAATTTTTTTGTGTGTGTATCTCACTAATCCAATCAAAAAAGTCTTTAGGATGCCATGACCAAACCCAACATGAAGTGAGGTAATTGGACTAGAAATTCAACTTTTGACATACGACAAAATTGTCATACCATGAACTTTGATGTACTTGTCCTGAACCGTACAACTGTTCGGTTTCATTTCAATTTGTGAATGATCTTAAGACATCGCAGATGATATATTGCGAAGGAATTTTCAATATGTTGTAAGAAAACAAGATGGCGGCTTGATGTATTCTGATGAAAAAATGACAGAAAATGTGCCTCCACTATACCCTTTCTGAGAGGGTTGCCATGCATATCTTTCAGTGTTGCTTTGCACAGGTGTTTGGTAGGACACAACGTACCTCTCAAAACAAGCCCCACCCCTAACTCAGGACATGGGCTCTGTAGCGCCCCCTTAAGTCATGGGCCTATGGGGCGGGACCGGCATAAAGTTGAAGTTACGGACTCCAAACATTTTTTGTGTGTGTATCTCACTAAGCCAATCAAAAAAGTCTTTAGGATGCCATGACAACACCCAACAGGAAGTGAGGTAATTGGACTAGAAATTCAACTTTTGACATACGACAAAATTGTCATACCATGAACTTTGATGTACTTGTCCTGAACCGTACAACTGTTCGGTTTCGTTTTAATTTGTAAATGATCTTAAGACATTGCAGATGATATATTGCGAAGGAATTTTCAATATGTTGTAAGAAAACAAGATGGCGGCTTGATGTATTCTGATGAAAAAATGACAGAAAATGTGCCTCCACTATGCCCTTTCTGAGGGGGTTGCCATGCATATCTTTCAATGTTGCTTTGCACAGGTGTTTGGTAGGACACAGCGTACCTCTCAAAACAAGCCCCACCCCTTACCCAGCACAGGGGCTCTGTAGCGCCCCCTTAAGTCATGGGCCTATGGGGTGGGACTGGCATAAAGTTGAAGCTACGGACTCCAAAATTTGTGTGTGTGTGTATCTCACTAGGCCAATCAAAAAAGTCTTTAGGATGCCATGGCCACACCCAACAGGAAGTGAGGTAATTGGACTTGAAATGCAACTTTTGACATACGACAAAATTGTCATACCATGAACTTTGATGTACTTGTCCTGAACCATACAACTGTTCAATTTCGTTTCAATTTGTAAATGATCTTAAGACATTGCAGATGATATATTGCGAAGGAATTGTCAATATGCTGTACGAAAACAATATGGCGGTTTGATGAAGTCTGATGAAAAAATTACAGAAAATGTGCCTCTAATGTGCCCTTTCTGAGGGGGTTGCCATGCATATCTTTCAACGTTGCTTTGCACAGGTGTTTGGTAGGGCAGCACGTACGTCTCCAAACAAGCCACACCCTTAAGACAGCTTATGGGCTCTGTAGCGCCCCCTTAAGTCATGGGTCTATAGGGCAGGACCAGAATAAACTTGAAGCTACGGACTCCAATTTTTTTTGGATGTGTATCTTACTAAGACGAACAAAAAATGTCATACAGTGGCAAGGCTAATCCCAACAGGAAGTGAGATAATTGGACCTCTTTTTAAAACAGGAAGTTGGCCACCATTTTAGTTTGCAGTGTTTCTAAAACAGTGCAAACACATGAGTTCAGTAATATAATGAATATAAACTTCTTCTATATGCCTAATATGGCAACTTGATATAGCGCCACCATGTGGTAGGCAAATGAACTGCAGTAAAAGTGGAGTTCTGAAATAGCTGTATCTCGTGAACCGAACGTCGTAGAGACTCCATTTTTGTTTTGGGCAGGATGTGATGGGGAGATATGCCCCGCCTTGAGCCGTAGGTGCGAGGGCCCGTCATCGCCGCTCGCGGCTTTAATTATTATTATTATTAATAATAATAATTTATTTTCTTCCCGATATAACGTTTTTTTTTGTGATTTTATGTGTGAATAGAATATGGCTTGATTGAAAAAAGTTGATACTCATGATCCTAAATTCATAAACTCAAAGTTGCAAGTTGGGTCCTATATATCACATAGGTTTTATGCAGCCATATTTGCGTATAGGTATCCTAAGTATCTTTGTGCTTCAGGGATATTTTGAACAAATCAAGTTGAATGATATCCCAGGCTTTATTTACGATAAATTGTAACAATAAATGATGTTTCATTGCAACTTGGAGGGCATTTCCACCTGAATTTTGCTGTCCATGGGCTAAAAGTGTGTTTATGACATAGTGTGTCTTTAATCCGGTAACCAAATACTTAGCTCACGAGCTCCTCCTCTTAATGCTGAACCCATACATACCTCATATGTTAAATTTGGTTAAACTAATAAAAAGTTATAGCAGTTTCTCTATATACGGCTCTGAGTTTATATATTTTAGAGCGCCCCCCGCAGGCCATTTTGTCATCTGTGTGTTTGACACTCGAACCCAAATTGTTCTATAGACCCTAAACTTCAACTTGGAAGTGAAAACCAAACTTTAACACCAATTTGAAATGACTGAGAAAAATTGCACATGCCTACGACCCCACTATATCCTACAAAACAAAAAAAAACATTTAAAACAAGTCACGACAAGGCAGAACCTGAAGTCTGTGTGTGTGTGTGTGTGTGTGTGTGTGTGTGTGTGTGTGTGTGTGTGTGTGTGTGTGTGTGTGTGTGTGTGTGTGTGTGTGTGTGTGTGTGTGTGTGTGTGTGTGTGTGAATGTGCGTATGTGTGTAGCATAATAAATTGTGTGAGGTTTAAGGGAATTTGCTGACTCTCACAGAGTCAGACACACCTAGGTTATATATCCATGGCTAGATCCAGAGGCTTGCTCTGCAGACGGACAGACTGAGGAGCACCATCACAGGTAAGTCCTTAAATCACTTCAATCATGTACTCGTGTGTATAACCAGGTGCGTGAGTGTGTTAGTGTGTCAGTGCGTGTGTGTGTGCGTTTGCAGACAGACAGGTGGACATCATCAACACAGGTAAATCCCTTTGAGGAGGAAGGATTTTCCTCCGGTTCTTCGAGAACACCATACAGCTCCCAGTCAGTGTTAAAAAAATCTTGCCTTAGATATAATGAAAACTCAAAATTTTGGCAAAGTTCTCATCACATATTTGTGATGGTAATCCTCAAAGGGTTAAATCACTCTTGGTTCATTCTGAGGGTAGAAAATAGAATCTGTGAAAGGACAGAGGACAAAGGGAAAAGGTTGTTTTGAGAGGCTCCATCAAAGTGTGTTTGCTAAAATAAAATAAAATCTTTTGAAAGGTGCGACCGGACGATGACTTGGATTATTTTTATTCTCTCCACTGCGATCACCGTCCTTCCACTTATAGTAAGTCCTTTTTGTGTGCTTTTAATTCTCATTTAATTCTCTCTCTCTCTCTCTCTCTCTCTCTCTCTGTCTCTCTCTGTCTCTCTCTCTCTCTCTCTCTCTCTCTCTCTCTGTCTCTGTGTGCGTGTGCATGTGTTTGTGAGAGTCTGCCAAGCAGTCTCTGTGTGTTGCATGACCGTGCCACTATGTTGGTCAGTCAGTTTAAAGCCAGATTGCTTTTTTAGCATGTTTGCATACACAGTGGGCATTTCTTAAAACCTAGTGCGCGTACTTCCAAGTGTATTCAGCCTAATTAGTCACGCCCAGTGATTGGATACTCTTTATTAGTCACACCCAGTGATTGGATACTCCGTAGAGTTCACAAAAGAGTATCCAATCACTGGGCGTGACTAATTAGGCTGATACACTTGAAAGTGCGCACACTAGGTTTTGAGAAATATCCTGTGTTTACCCTCTTCATTCATATTATGATATACTATATGTGAAGAGTTCAGATGCAAAACCCCCTAAATGCTTTTTTCAGAAAATAATCTTAATTCATTTTTATTTAATACAAAGCTATCAAAATTGCATAGTTTTTTATTTTATTTATGTAATATAACTATTTATATGTATTATCAAGTACATGAATGTAAACCAAACCAACAACTGGGTTCTCTAAAAATAGTGAAGTGCAGGTCTTCAGAAATGGAGTTAGGGGGTTTTGCATCTGAACTCTTCATGGGCTTTCTTAGGGGTATCATCTCATTCATTTATATGTTTATAGCATGACTGTTGTACATGCAATGATTCTTTCTAGGATGGAATCCCTGTACCACACAAACAGACTGTGAGTAACCTTTTGTGTTGTATATGGCTTTGTGTATGTCTGCTCCATTCTATTTAAAGCTTTGCATTTGACAGAAAAGTGTGCATTTGAAATATAACTTTTTCTGTGCACGATACAGCTGTCAACATCTGGAGATTACAAGGTGTGTTGTTACATTTATAATACATATTTATTCTGTCATTATGTCAGAATATTTACGACATATTTTGAAACGTCGAATGAAATTACAAAAAAAAACCTGGCAGCATAAAGGGACAGATAATGATGTTAAAATAATATATAATAATGTAGGCCTATTATTATAATTATTATTATCATTATGCCATGTTGCATTCATAATTGTATAATTACGATCAAGGTTAGCCTAGATTGGCTCATGTAGGCCTAATTTATATCAAATGTATTTTGGCCGCATACACCTACTATGAATAATCATATTGAGTGACGGAATAAAGAATGAAATCCAATTATTAAGACAATAACAGGACAGGAGAATGAGAAACCAGATCAAGGGGAGGAAGAGATTAGCCTTGGCGAAAGCCGACAGTTGACTCAGTCTGGAACAAGCTAAGAGGAATCCGTTTCCATGGAGAGTGGGAAATGGTCTGACCTTACTCTGGAATTTAAATTCATTGGAGTTCCAAATTCAAATTCAAATTCAAACTGTGCTTTATTAGCATGACACAGTGATATAATAATGATGATACAGTGTTGCCAAAGCATACAAATATCAAGACAAAAGTGTGAATAGCGTTACCTTCACCAATCAGTAACGGACTCCGGGGGTGAGTTCTGCGTCACCACTGTTTGCTGATAGGCAGAACCGTGAGCAAACCGAGCTAGCAAGGTTGGGTACGGAGCCAGAATCTTTAGGTGGAAGTACGTAGGATGGCGTCGCCAGGCTAGGAAGAGGTCAGGTGAGGACGGAAACCTGTAAGGTAGTTGTTAACACCCGGTAATCAAGTCAAGTTAAGTAAGCTTTAATTGTCAGTTTCTTCATATGCGCAGGTCATATCAGGAAATTGAAATTGTGTTTCTCTCTCTATACCATGAAAGGACATAGACATACACAGGACTGCCCTTGACAGATTAATATCAAAGTGAAAGGCAGGACAAGTAACAATGATGGACCAATAACAGTAAAGTGATGAAGAAATAAGATCTGAGCATTTAACATTGGTGAGTGACAGTGATGAACCAGTGATAAACCAGTAACAATAAAGTAAAAAAGACATTATCTTTTCTGTTAAAGTTGTCTCTACTCTATCATCACTGGACTAGCATACCTCGTCTGATATTGGTGAGTGGTCTTACGTTTGTCTGATTCAGTTGTGGGCATACGCCACAGCATGGCATGAAGTGATTCAGGAGATGCATCTCTCTGCTGTACCCGTACCGTAGGTGCCCTGGTGTTACCCCTATGTATGGAAGAAAAGACTCTCTGCCGAACCGGTAAGAGAGAGAGAGAGAGAGAGAGAGAGAGAGAGAGAGAGAGAGAGAGAGAGAGAGAGAGAGAGAGAGAGAGAGAGGGAGAGAGAGAGAGTGTGTGTGTGTGTGTGTGTGTGTGTGTGTGTGTGTGTGTCTGTGGGTGTGTTTGTGTGTGTGTCTGTGTCTGTGTGTGAGAGTGAGTGAGTGAGTGAGCGAGCGAGCGAGCAAGAGAGTGCATTTGTGTGTGTGTGTGTGTGTGTGTGTGTGTGTGTGTGTGTGTGTGTGTGAGAGAGAGAGAGTTTAAACATGTTCTTTCTTTCCACAGGTGCAAGTGTTTCTGCAATATGTAAGTTCTCAAATTACCATTTAATTATACTGTACATGTGCATGTGTGAGTATGGGTGTGTGTGCGCGGATGTCTGTGTCTGTGTGCGTGTGTGACAGAGAGAGGAGGTGTGTGTATGTGTGTGTGTGTGGGGGGGGTGTTGGACAAACAGACACTTCACCTTTTGCATTTGCTTGTATATTATTTGTAGGACGTTTACATAAGAATTAAGTCAGCTTCAACAACAACACCTTCAAAACCAACAACACCTGCACCCCCAACACCAACACCACCATTAAAACCGACAACCCTATCAATGACGACTATGTCAACACCTAAACCGTCACCATCAACAACAACAGTACCATCAACAGCAACACTAACGGCAACAACACCATCAGAATCAACAACCCCATCAGAACCGTCAACATCATCAAGATGGACACTGTCACAACCATCTACATCAACAACACCAGCAATGGCAACACCACCATCAACACCAACACCACCATCACCACCAACACCACCATCAACACCAACACCACCATCACCATCAGAACCAACACCTTCGAGGCCTTTAACACCATCTCAAACAACTCCCTCAATATCAACAATACCGTCCGAACCAACAACACAGTCAAAATCAACAACCCCATTACAACCCACAACCCCAGCAGAACCATCTAGATCAACAACATCATCAATACCAACACTGTCACAACCACCTACATCAACAACACCAGCAATACAGACACCGTCAAAACCCCAGCCAGCAGGAAGCTCAACTATGTCAACACCTAAACCGTCACCATCAACAACAACAGTACCATCAACAGCAACACTAACGGCAACAACACCATCAGAATCAACAACCCCATCAGAACCGTCAACATCATCAAGATGGACACTGTCACAACCACCTACATCCACAACACCAGCAATACAGACACCGTCAACACCCCAGCCAGCAGGAAGCTCAACTACCGTTTTAATCACTGCATGTAGAGGAGACTGTTCTTGACATACAGAGAGGGAGGCTGACAGGAGACTAAGGGGAACTATATAATAAAGGGACCCCAGAATTGGGTCCTCATTGTATTGTATTAGGTGTGTCGGGGGTGGGGGGGCTTTCAGATGACTTTTTCCCGGGCCAGGCTAAAGCTGTCAGTGGCCCTGCCAACAGAATACTTTAACAATTTTAACGACATATAATTATGTGTTATTTGTATTAACAGGACATTTCTATTAGAATCAAGCAACCTTTTACGCCACCACCACCATCAACAACACCCTCAAACCCACTGCCGGCTAACTCTACGAAAGCTTCAGTTACTGGATGCAGAGGAGACTGCTATTGACATACAGTATATGTGTGTCAGTGAGCAAAGGCCAAAGTCAAGATTTGAATGAACAGTCCACCCTTTTTGATTTTCACATATATTTGCAGTATGTATTCCAAGTGTTATTCATGAATGTGCATGTAATTTTCTTCTCAGCGTTATCAGTACTTAGATTTGTTGGTAGGCCTATCAGAATTATTCTTTCAGTGGAGGTAACGCACCTTTAGACTTGGTGCCTGGTGGGTGCGTAGGTTCCAGGGGATTAACTTGAAGCAAGGAAGGGGAACTCGAACACCGTAATGCCGAATGCAATAGATTATCAGAATTATTAGCATAGCTTAGCATAATCACTGAAAATGGATAGAAGAACCATTAGCATCAAGCCACAAGTTATCACTCACTGAGCTTCATAGTGATGATGGCCCAGCGAAAGAAAGAAAGAAAGAAAGAAAGAACCAACTGAGCTGCCTGCTGGTGTTGTGGTCCCAAGCGAGGGGCGTAAATGACCAGGGAAGTTGACAGGGGTGGGCCAAAAGGTTTCAGTTGCCTTGCCTTGGGCACAGGGAGAGGGTGGGCCCAGATTTGGGACGTCATTACCAAAGAAACTCAACAGAAGAACAATCTCTCGGGGGGAAATGCATTGGCCACGGTGTAATACCGGGGCGCTGCCTGAGGACACGAGTGGATGGAAAATTAACCCCCTTTTCGTACTCCCTTGCACATGGTCAGTGGGGGGCGACACCATGATGGATAATTTGTGGCCAATTAACGGCAGCTGTTGGTCAGCAGTAATTGCTGGGGGTAATTAAGGACAGCTGACAGACATTCACGCTGTCCTATGACCTGTTCCACAGTGAATAACATTTCCGTACTCCCCTCGCCATCATTTCGTACTACGCTGTTATGACGTGAGTAAGCCCTCTTGTCTCAAGCCTCTTTGGTCATTACATTGCATAGGCTAGGCCTACTGGGTGAGGGGTGCCCTTCAGATGTCTGTCCCGGGCCCTGTAGATTGGCAACAGGCAATGCATGCGAGAAACTGCTTGGTGGGCCCAATCCCCAGGGACTCAGATCTCAGATCTGACAACTGGGAAGGTGGTTGTCAGGAACAGTTGTGTGTGTGATTTTTTTTGCCTGCATAGGGTTTGGGTTCCCAAGCCTACTCACAATTCACATAGGCCTATGGTAGGGTGACCATCTCTGTGACAGTGAAAATGCCGACATGTTTTTGGATGGGGGGTTTGGGGGTCCTCCCCCAAGAAAATGTGTGTTTCTTAGATGCAATGTCATGCATTTTAATCCATTTGAATCAATTAGGACAAGGCACTGAAAAGATCCGCCCTAAAGACGGACATCTGGCCACCCTAGCCTACGGTTATGATTAGCCTATACTGGCTGTGGTGTGGCATGGCAAGCCATAAAATGTAATGACTGATGTAAATATGAGATCAGTGGCAAAAGTCTTTAGTTCAATTCAAATGCAGCCAAGTAGCCTAATGCATTTTGAGCAAACACTATGCTTAGCCTATCTCAGGTAGATGATAAAAGATTTTTTTTTTAATGCATGCAGAGTGGGTTCGTTTAAATCTGTCTCTGTCCTTGTCACACAGTTGCTTGTCACTTCCTATTTTTCATAAATAAAGATGTATATGTAGGCCTATCTGTCTGTCCTTGTCAACTCTATAGGCTAGGCCAACTGTGTCTGTCTGTCCTGGAAAGTCACTACCTAACGCCTTAAGATAGCCAAGGCTTCAGTATTGGATGTGCTTTTCCATTCTAACAAGGCAAAGCCTACAAAGTAGGCCGAAATCCAACAGCCCATATTTCCACACCTGGTAAATGGGCTAGGCCTACTTACAAATAAACGTTTTCAGACACTGACCTGGAAAACAGGTAGGCTACAGACTAGTTTTGATTGCGCTGCGCCAGAGTACGTTCGAGATTGAAGTGACGTAATTTTGCCGCGACCCCGGCGGGAAAAAGATGCCTTTTGCGTCACACCCGGCTTAGCATTGGGGTTCCCTGCTCGCTCAGCAGGGGGTGAAACGCCGAAGTGGTGTGTGAAGACCAGAATTATTCTGTGTCCCGAACGCCATTCGTTCGTGAGAAAGGTGACAGCAATTTGCGGTTTCCAAACCGATTTCATACAAAACACAGCGACGCCAGGCCGACGACAATTTTCATCCTGGTGAGTAGCCCTGCGGCACTAGGAAGCTATACGGCTAACACAGCTAGCAAGACCCCACTTTGCTTTGTCTTCAAGTCGCTAGCCTGACTCACGTCTCGTTTGCGTTGTTCTAGAAACCTCTCCGAAGATACAGCTGTCTCTCTCGCTGTTAACCGGGTGTCGTCCGATTATATCATAGAATATAATGTAAGACAGTGTTACGGTATGAATAACATGACATTTTTTATTTCCTGAGCCTTTCTTTGATGCGTTAGCAAGATAGCAGCGTAGCCAGTGCGTAGCAAGCTACTCCAGCTCCTCGCCATTGACGAGGGGCAGTTTCCCCTAGTCTATTGGGTCAGCCTTGTGAACGTGGGGTTAGCGAAATAGCTAACAAAGACTGTAGTTGTGACATACAAATTAAACAATAGATAAACACACATTTTAAGACCGTCAAACCATAGAAAACACAGCCAGTTTTCGTATATTGGCTAAGGCTGAAAGCGTTTAATGACGCTGCGCAGTTACTAGCTAGCCTGCTAGTGCTCCTTGTCTGCCTTGCGGTAGACAATTAACGGTACCCTGCTAGCTTTTATGTTAGCTACACTCATGCCGCATACATCCTAATGATGTCTGGCCTTTGATTTGTGTGGCGCTTAAATCACTCATCTCGGAATCTGAGCATGTTCTTTAGCGTTATCCATTTCCAGCGGTCAACATCAGTTCTAGATTATGCGCGGCCACTGAAAATCACTGACCGCAGTGGTTTGGTAAGGTATGATCAGGTGATGTCCGCTGAAGGATTAAAATCTGGCCTGCCACTCCCGTTTCACTAGCTAGCAGTATAAACGACGTTTGGTGCTTTAATTAACGATTTGTTTCGTGTGGTGTTGTTGTGATGTGTTTTAGAAGTCGTTGATTTGCTGTGTTGTGCTCTTCATCATCTCTGCTGTGATGTGCCTTTCCATTGTCTCTCTCCCCCCCTTGGTACCCAGTCTCTAACCTGCGTTCTTTTTCCAGTGCAGCATCCGGCTTCCTAAGAGATGGTTATGGAGAAACCAAGCCCCCTGCTCGTAGGCCGCGAGTTTGTGAGGCAGTACTACACACTTCTCAACAAGGCTCCTGACTATCTACACAGGTGTGTGCATGCTCTAAAGAATTTGAATATTCTAGTCTCTGGTTTATTATTTTGGGAGATTGAATGGAAAAGGTATGGTTTATATAGACTTGTGTCACTAGAGCAATACATGTACTACAATCTTTAATAGGAAGTACACCTTTTTAAAATGTATTTTTTAAAAATGTATTAGTCACTAGGCCTTTAAAACAATGTGTTGGGGTCCTTCTGTTAGGTGATGTACTTATCCAGGTGGTGAGCCTGTTGATGAATATGACTCGACCTCGCGTCTGCAACCTATTTTCAGCCTGAATGTTTGGGCCTCTATGTGAATGGCACCTGCAGTTGTACTGTGTTATTTATTTTGCCTAATGTGCCAGGGTTCCCCTGAAAACGGTGTGCTTTTTACACAGTATAAATTATGAACCAACATTTTGTTTCTTGTACGCTCACATTTGTGGTGTGAATAAGTCAGTTGGCATGGTTCTCTATTCCCTGATGTATTGGAAATTATATGATATCCTTTGGCAATGCATACAGTGTTCCTAATCAATCTCTCTTTTTTCTCTTTCTCGCTCTTTCTCTCTCTAGGTTCTATGGCAGGAACTCCTCTTATGTGCATGGAGGTCTGGACAGCAGTGGCAAGCCAGAGGAGGCTGTGTATGGGCAGGCTGTAAGTATCACACATGCATCCTCACTGTAGCCAGGTACAATGCAAAGGCATATCTAGCAAAGAAAGAGCAGAAACTCATGCACTGTAACTCTGACCGAATCGTTAACTTAGGACATGTGTTTCAACCCATCAGGGTCTCTTACTCAGCACTGCTAATTACTTAAAATACAAACCGCTCGTATGCAGTCGATTTACATTAAGCTAGGGCATATTCCAAAGATTGCTTTAGGTCTCTTATACAGGTTAATGATGCAGACTACCTCCCACCCACACAAAACGCACTGTTTACCTACGAGCAATTCTACAAGGCCAAAACCTTACAAATACATTGCTCCCTAGCCTGGACCCTGTTTCTCGAAAGCATAGTTGTCAACCAGTTAGCTACATACTTGGTTGTAATGCAATTTCCCACTGGGAAACCTAGTAAGTTGCTAACTTGCTTAGTAACAATGTTGTTGAGAATCACACTCCTGGCTAACAGGCGGCCTTGTGTTGTGATTGGTCCCGGCCTGGTGCCTGTTGTGGCGATCTTGCAAGGAACAGAGCCAACAAGGACCAACTCTCTTGGCAAAAAGGATTTTCGCTGCTAGGCAGGTTTGTCTAGTGTACCAGGCTACATTTTAGGCTATCCTAACTTGAGTTAATAATATTTCAGTTCAATCTTTGACAATATTATATTGTCAACTTTGATATTTGTTTTCAATTGAATTGAATAAGCTTAATACTGTGGCCACACTACCAACAATTCTAGTGAGATGGATTGGCAAATACATTTCCAATTTGAAAGATGGACTACATATGTTGGATACATAGGTTACATATGCAGATTATGATTGGTTCTCTTCAATTTCGGGGACTTCAGTATAGACCACATATGCATTACAATATACATTACTAATGGTATTTTAAAAAACAACTAGGAAAGATTCCAATTCTTTCTGTGATCTGCAGTGATCGGTGATGGGCAGATTGTGATTTTGATGATTGGGCTAAAAAAAAAATGCTGCTCAGAGCATCTCCACTACATTTGCACTAGCTAATGCACTCGGACCACCCTGCAAATAAACTGGGCACATGTGATGCGGCAGTTTGATGCCTTGCTCATGAGGACTGCAGCTATGCATGGATGGTGACTGTAAGTCACCCACTCCCCCACCTACATTGTTTACCCACTGGCTACCTGTATGATGCCAAAATCAACACGCTTTAGCCATTGCACCATAGCTGCACCATAGAGATTCTCCCCTTTACCAGGAATAGTAACTAGGCCAACAGCGAGGGAGGGCACCAGATCCTAATCACTGTATGGTGAGAATGCCACCAGAGGCTCAAGTCAATCCTTGTCAGTCAGTTTGTAAGTGAGTGCTGTTAAAATGAGTGGGTGATGAACACAAGAGGGTATGCCAAGAAAGGGGTTCAGTGGTAAACCAGGTTAATTTAATTAGGCCGTTTAAATTGGCAGGTATAAGAACTTCTCCTCCCCGTACCCCAATGACGCCTACAGGCTATAGTTTTAGCACTTTCTATAGGTCAACATTTCTTGGTTTCTCACTGATCCATGTTCTTGGAATACAGAGAACATAAAAGAACAAGCAGAATAACGCAAGACAAACAAACAAGAATGTGGAATACTTTGCATTAATGGCTGCTGTTACATGTGTGGCATGTTTCCAAGAGCAGTTCAACCTGCCAAACAAGTGGAGTGTCTTCATGTCTTCAATTTCCTTCACCGTTCGACCTTATCGCACAACACTTACTCACTACTACTGTCATCCTTTCTGCAAGCAGCTGTTTGTGTTGTGGCGATTTTGGATGAGCTATTTGATGCCATTTAAAATGGAGGAAAAAGAACATGCAGTAACTTACTTTTTAGGATTTTTTGAAAAAAAAAAAGAAAATGATTCAGATAGTCAGTAGTCCAAACCAAGATGTCTGCTGCTGCCTAAAGTGTTGACAGTCTGCTCAGATGCTCAACAATGCATAGCAGGGGGGTTGTTTTTGCAAGAAATTGTCTACTCACAGTTTTTCACCACAGAAAAAATATTTTATTTAGTTACCAACATTTCAATCCCTCTTGGCTCATCAATTGCAACAGTTCAAACACAAATTGTTATTGCGTTTTTCCCCATGCAGTATTATCACATATTGAAGATATGGCAACGCTATTTGAAGGGGTCTTCTAAGGGTGTCATGTAACGGGCATAAGAATGAAATGACCTGTGTCAGGACCATTGACACATTGATGTGTGTGGTTGGGTGTTTTTGGAATGTGAAGTTGACATTATTTGGGTGTCGTGACATTCTGACAAACAATGTTACATTACGTCTACCGTCATAAACCTCAATGATATGTCATTAATGTTCCTGATATGTGTCATGTCATTCTTCTACTGGTTTCATGACACCCTTATGTAGACCCTTTAAAATGTATTGTTCCCAAGGTGATTTCTTTCTGTTGTGCTAGTTTTATGAGCCTTGGTCATTGAAGCATAGAATGTGTATGCACTACCTTGAGAACCAAAAACACTACTGCTGTACTGTGCCACTGTACTGCAGTCAATGATTTTTAATCAGCGCCCCCTGTAAAAAGTCCCCCGTCATAATGGGGTTTTTTTTGTTTCGTCTAGTGTAGATTTTAGAAAAGTGCAGTATCCTTCTTTCTCTCACCCCTCCATCTCTGCCTCCCCCCTCCCCCCTCCTCTCTTTTCCTCTCTGCAGGAGATCCATAAGAAGGTGATGTCTCTGCAGTTCAGCGAGTGCCACACCAAGATCCGCCACGTGGATGCCCACGCCACTCTGGGCGACGGAGTGGTGGTGCAGGTGATGGGCGAGCTGTCCAACAGCGGACGCCCCATGAGGAGGTTCATGCAGACCTTCGTACTGGCACCTGAGGTGAGGGGGAGGGTCTCTCTCTCTTACACACACGGCTTGGATATTTACGTGCGCACACGTGCGCGCACACGGCTTGGATATTTACACATACACAATGGCTGCCTCATAAGGAGGTTCATGCAGACCTTTTTGCTGGCACCTAAGGTGAGGGGATGACACACACACCATCTTTTAGTAAAATTCTTGTTCACTCTCACCTAAGATGGTTCATGCTAGCAGCTGGCACGCATACACGCACACCTGGCTGCTTGCATGCATCCACTTGTGTAAAGGACGCACACATGTACAGCACTTTCTTACTCACCACCTAACGCGTGCGAACACCTAACACGCATCCACTTGCATAACACCTACACTCACGCTTGCACATACACCAAATTGCATAACGCACCTCATAGTCACTGGTAGCCCATGGCGTATTGATTTCATATGCTGTACCCCTGTGTATGCGTCATTCTAAGCTCTGAAATGCAGTACATTTCTCTTTTGGATTTTTTTTTTTTTTTTTTTTTTAAATCATATTTTTGCTAGCCAGGTCACGCCCTCCTAGTGATGCAACACATTCAGCGTTGCTTCTAGTCAGACCAAGAGCAATGTAAAATACTGTTTCTGATCTCCGGGAAAAACGGGAACTACATCCACTTTGTCGGACACCACTCAACCAGTAGCAAACCTAGGGAGGCGGATCAACCATGCCATTTGGGAAAGATTAATTGTTATGGTCTTGGTCGACCAAGTCTCAAAGAGATTTGAAAGTCGATGATAATCAGGCTATGTTTTTGGGGCTTTTTACCTTTATCATGACGGGACAGATGAAAAAGATGGGAATGGACAGGAGATGGATTGGGATCAAATCCCGGTCTCTAGCATGACGGTATGATGCCGTAACTGTTGTGGGCAAATCATGAAAGAAACGGGAATGTTCCGACTTGCAACTTTCTAAAACATTTACATCCCCCATCCTAAAAACCCACCCACCAATGGTTCTTTCTCCCAAACCAGCCCCTCAAGAGAGTTTTCAGATATCCACATTTTCTGCTGTCAAGGATGACCAATTCACTACTATGTTATGGGGGCAGCCATGGTGTATGGTTAGGGAGTCAGACTGTAGATCAGAGGGTTGCAGGTTTGAATCCCACACATTCCATAGCTGAGGTGCCTTGAGCAAGGCACCTAACCCCACTATGCTCCACGGGCTGTAACCAATACCCTGGAAAGTACTAAGTCACTTTGATCACATTACATTCTGCTTAGCTGATTCTTTATCAAATGACATCAATGTGTGTCATTAATGTTTTCTTCTCTCGTGTGTCCGCAGGGGTCGGCGGCGAACAAGTTCTACGTGCACAACGACATCTTCCGCTACGAGGAGGAGCTGTTCAATGACTCAGAGGCCGAGCTAGGAGGTGAGCACTCTGATACTTTTCCGCATGTGACTGTGTTACCCTGAGGAGCCTGCTGACGTCAACGTTGCCGTCACAGTTCACAGAGGAAAAAAAAACAAGTATATTTCGGCCGCAAAGCTATTTTCCGGTTCTGGTATGCTCAGACTTGAGCAGGCCGGTTCGAAATTAGAACCGAAAACGAGCACTGGTACTGTTCTCTGTCGGCCTGAGGGAGAAACACGCACGCGCGCACGCACGCACGCGCACACGCACACACACACCTTTCCCAGTCAGTTGTAGATGTGGGAGATAAAGAGGCGAAACTGAGTAATGAGTGCTGTTCTGATCTCAAGTAGACCCATATAGCACACACCGCAGTCAGGATGGGCTGTGGTCGCAGATCAACTCAAAACTACACCATTGCATTCAGCAGACAATATTATCCAAAGTGAGTCACAAAAGTGGACATAAACCGTGACATGTAATGCAAGAGGGTGTAAAAGGCATATCATGGTGGTGTAGGTTAGGGTTGGTTTTGTTATGAAGGGAAATGATCTTGGAGATGCGTTCAGAAAAGACTGAGGTCATCTTGCCAGAGCAAGAAGGTCTGTGCTGTGTTGGCAGAAGGGCATTTCATGAGTAAGTGGTTGCGCAGTCATGGGTACGCGGTTAGAGCGTCAGACTTGTGGCCCAAAGGTTGCTGGTTCGACTCGCGTCCTGCCAGATTGGTGGGGGGAGTAATTAACTAGTGCTCGCCCCATGACTGAGGTACCCTGATCATGGTACCATCCCGTCGCACTGCTCCCTTGGGGTGCCATTGGGGGCTGCCCCCTTGCATGGATGAGGCATTAATGCAATTTGGTTTGCGTGCAGTGAGCAATACTGTGGACAGGGCTCGAAATTAACTTTTTTCCTTTGTGTCCCGCAATGGTCCCGGATTCCACTTTGTATTGTCCCGAATGTAACCAGAAGTGTCCCCATTTTTTTCGCGCCTAAATAAGTGGTAAATTATGTCCACGTTAAATTTCATGTGTGACTATGATTTTTTTTTTTTGCAGTGCAACTGTGAATTCAGGTTTTTAAGAAAAAACGAGGGTGTGTTAAAACATCTGTGCCTTGTATAGAAAAATGCCTTGAGTAACCAGAGAATATATGAGCATGGTGATATGAGGAAATCTGCATTCAATGACATTATATTTGTCAAACTGATTGCTTATGCACCAATATAGCCTACTCATCATGTAGGCTATTATAGACTCTATTGCAGCCAGCCTGTTACTCTGTTGTAGCCTATTTAACTTAGGCCTACAGAAAAAACAGCTTTCATTTAGTCTACTACATATCAATAACAATTCAGTGTCTGTTTAGCTTTAGTTAAAAAGTGGCAATAGTCTAACCTAGTCTGACTTTGGCCACTGGTTGTGATGGGCATGCCGGTGGAAGATAGCCAGGCCGTGCCCTCCTAGTGATGCAACAGCTTCAGCCAGTCTCGAAGAGATGTGAAAGTCGATGATAATCAGGCTAGGTGGAAGAAGATGCGGTAGGTTTTTGGGCCGCATTAGGAGTATGACAACGCATTGTAAGACGTTTCCTTTCCGCTTTAAATTCACATGACATTGACATTTTGATAACCTAAAAATAAATGCACAAGAGAAAAAACTACGACCGCACACTTAGGCCTACCTCACTTTCGAGAAAGAGAGGGATTGGAGAGAAACAATGCGCTGGCAATGCGCGTTCTTCGTGCTTGTAATCAATGCCTTCATTTCCAGCCACATTTGAATGAAACTGCTTGACGTTCTTGGCTAACAACTACCTCTGTTAGCTTGCTTGCTGTTTCACTAACTATTTGTTACTGGAAAGTCATTTACAGGCAGTTTCTGATATGTATGAATGAGGGTTAATCTACTTTAGAGCCAGCTCGCGTTTCTGGTGTTTTGGGCGGATAAGCACGCGACAGGTGGCAACAGACTACTGCGCATTGTTTGGGGCTGTTGCTTTGCTTACCTGAAATATTAGCAAAACCGACCTCCATTCCTTTCACAGCTTAACCATGTCTACTGGAATATATCCTTATTGGCTTGCAAAATCAACAATCCAGAGCCCGTTTTCTCTGAGAGCATTTCTAGTTCAGGGTGAAATGGCATAACCAACGGGACAACCTCTCAGCAGCAGTCCGAAGAACAACGCGCTTGCAGTCGCAGCTGCGAAATCTTAATCAACATTCTAGAACACAATGCGAAGGGTTATCGGAAAGTTTTCTGTTGCTATTTTCGACGATGATTGGTGTTGAGTTAATGTCCCTGTGTAATGGCTTTGCAAATATAATAGCCTACTTTTAGAATCTTTTCATTTATATTTTTGGACGGTCCCGGCATTGTCCCAGAAATGATAACTTTGTGTCCCCACAACATTTTTTATGGTCCCCGGGACGTCGGGACACCGTTAATTTCGAGCTCTGCTGTGGAGTGCTGTCATAATGACAATGGGAGTTGGAGTTTGCCAGTTGGGCCTTCACTTTCACATTGGCGCTACGTTTGGAGGTTATGTTTTTATAGCGCTTTTCATGAAACTCAAGATCGCTTCAGAAAAAATGAGGGGCTTGGGCAGCGCTTAGAGACCATGGGGCCTCAGTGAACAGATGGTATTGGATGTTCTTTCTGAAGGATAGTGCCATATAGTGGGAAGGTAGAGCGCTCCAGAGGGTGGGGGCAGCAACACGGAAGGCTCTGTCACCAACGGTACAACTGCAGTGTATTAATATTTCAATTGAATTTAATGTTATGGTACCTTCCAGTCCCTATGTCAACATTAACAGTGTCATATGATTCCTGCAGTATGACCAATTTGGTGCTTATCACAGGACTATACAACACAGGTTGTTCATCCAAGACATTATCATACAGACCTGCTTCTCTTCATGTGAGGTGGAGAGTGCAGCTACCTAGTACGATAGGTTTTTTTTTTTTTTTTTAAGTTTTCCCTACAGTTTGGAATCAGAATTGTCCACTGTGCTGGCCCTATCGAAGCCGATTTAGTCTCCATGTGGCTGAATCGGTCAAACTGGTGCCTATAGAGAAATCTTTTACCGACGGTCGCTGTTCAGCTTTATTGTAGCTGATCAGCAACATTTTAGGAAAAGGACAGTTCAAATTGCTCATTTATTGCCCGTCATTTAAAGCAGTGGTTCTTAACCTTTTTTCCTTAAAGCACCCCCTTATCGGTGCGCATTCTGCGCAAGACAAGCCGTGCACCCCCAACCCAAACTTCTGCCTTAATGAGTTAAAATGGGGACCAAAACACGTTTTAATTGTTTGATTTGGCCTAATTTTAATGTTCCCAAGAAGGATTTTGGTCACAACCTCAACACAATAAACATTCTCTGCACCCCTGAAATCTCTGGCGCACCCCAGGTTAAGAACCACTGATTTAAAGCAACCTCCCTGCAAATTCTTGTAATCTGGGGTGCCTTTCTTGAAACCATAGTTGCTAACTACCTTAATCACTCTGTTAGCAATGCAATTTCCCATTTGCAACTACCCAAGTTGCTAGATGGCTGGCAACTACGCCTTTGAGAAACGCACCCCACCAGACCAGTGTGTTATGCAGCCTCATGAGGTAAAGTGTGTGTGTGTGTGTGTGTGTGTGTGTGTGTGTGTGTGTGTGTGTGTGTGTGTGTGTGTGTGTGTGTGTGTGTGTGTGTGTGTGTGTGTGTGTGTGTGTGTGTGTGTGTGTGTGTGTGTGTGTGTGTGTGTGTGTGTGTGTGTGTAGATTCTGAGGAGGAGGAAGGAGAGGAAGAACAGGTAGAGACTCAGACCTCACCGGAGCCACAGGAGGCCCCTGCCAGCACGGCGTACTACGAACATGCACCTGTGAGGTAAGGACACGCGCCTGCACACGCACGCTATCGCGCACACACACACTCTCACACACACACTCTCTCTCTCTCTCTCTCTCTCTCTCTCTCTCTCTCTCTCTCTCTCTCTCTCTCTCTCTCTCTCTCTCTCTCTCTCTCTCTCTCTCTCTCTCTCCGTAATTAGCGCGCAACATCTGCACACAACTAGGGCCATTTGCACTCACTCTGTTCATATTTGTTTTTGTTGTGACAGTGCTAATGTCCCTGCTTTTACAGGGCTGATGGTTTTATGGTTTAAGGTTTCGGGATGCACATGTATCGCAATTGTATCGTATCGAGAACCCTGTATTGGGATGTGTATCGTGTCATGAGATGGGTTGCCAATACCCACCCCTAAAGCTTATAGAGGCTTAGGATTTAAACCTGCACAGGATAAGGATCAGATAGTTCTGTGTATAACTCTTCTGTGTGTGTTTTGTAGTAACGGTGTGGAGGAGGCGCAGGAGGAGGCGGTGGTACCTGAGGCCGAGCCAGAGGTCCCCCCAGAGCCAGAGGTCAGCCAGGAGCCGGCTGCCGCTGCAGAGCCCGCCCCAGAGGTGAGACTCCTCGTTGGTCATTACTTTAAAAAAAAAAAAATCACAGCTGCCAAGAAGGTTGTGTGGTTGTTAGTTTGTGTGTACGTACATTTGGAGGGAGGAGGTGCATGCGCTCTCTTCTGGGCTTTTCTAGTTATTTATCTTTTTTCTGTTTTTTTTTTTTTTCTTTCAAGAAATTAACCGGTAACACTTTACATTACGGATCACTAATAAGGTGGTAATTTCGTGTTCATTTCATAGTTATTTCAGGGTAATGACTGTTTGTTTTTGCATTTGCATTGTGGTGACACCCTGATGACTCGCAGCACGGTGACACTTTGTTGACACACACACACACAATACACTGGAAACTGTATGGTTATTTTGCTGTTGTTACTAAAAACAAACAGTTATTACCCTGAAATAACTGAAATTAACACGAAATTACCACCTTATTAGCGATCCGTAAAGTAAAGTGTTACCAATTAACCTTTAGAAAGGTTAAACGGGAGAAAAGAATAGAAGTCACACAAGCTAAATGCAAATCATGAAAAACGGTCTTTTGCTTTCTTTGGCCTTTTCGATACTAAGGCTGGCTGCCTTGGGTTCTCTTCACTCCTGGCCCAGAGCATTCTTGCTTGCTTTTGTTACCTCAGCCAAGGAGGTTATGTTTCATTCAGTCGGGTTAGTTTGTCTGTCTGTCAGGATAACTGAAAACTCTAGAGCATACAAGGTATTAGCAGTCATATAAACCAGGCGTTTCAGGATTAATATTATTGTCATGTTTTTGTGCCAGGCTGATTGATTAATGCTTTTCCAGAGCTCTAAATTAGCACCAGCCAAGCAGCCAGATGGTAAAAATTCAGTTTGGCTGGTATAAAAAAAAAACTTACTAGCCACTTTGACTGATAATGAATATACGTGTGGCTAGTAAGATTTAATATCTACTAGCCAAATTGGTCAGTGATGGTAAAGTGAATTTGTATCCCTGCTTATAACCCATCTTCCCTGCTCTCGCCCAACAGGCGGAGCCTCAGGCAGTGGAGGAGGCGGTGCCAGAGGAGGAGGAGAAGGTTCCGGAAGAGCTGCCCGAGGAGAAGGGCCCATCCCCCGCACCCCCTGCCCAGTCACCCCCACCACAGACACCGGAACCACCCAAGGTACAGATATACAGATCAGCATTGTGTTGAGTTTGGAGGGATTTGGGGCGTATTTAGGTTGGAAATGACTGATTGCAGGAGGGCTATAGAGAGCCATCTGTGGGGCATACCTGTCAGCCATCCTTAATTTCCCGGGAAACTCCCTTCTTTTGACTCATTTCCCGATTTCTTCCCGATTTTACATTTTTTCCCAGAAATATCCCAGATTTTTCACATTATCAAAAAACACAGTCGGTCCAGTAATTATACCCACGGTCCTGTCCGATGAGCCACACCCCCTCTTGAAGAGAGAGCCACAGGGTCTCGCTTATCAAGCTATCTGCCAGAAGATTGTATGCTAGATGCCACCAAGAATTGAAGTTCCTTGAAAATACGAGCTGTCTGTCACCCTCGAGCTCTGTAGTTTTGTAGCGCTTGTGCACCCACTCTTTTCCTCAGAAACGCATGCAACGCATAAAACAGCCTCGGAACAGCGAATCATGCGATTAACCTAATCACAACCTGTAGGCTACCAGCATGAAGTTTTGCACAAACAGGCGGCTTATACGACAAAATAACAAACTCATTGCGCTCATTTCATTGTTTTGTTTTCATTAGGCTACATTGTTTTTCCCACACTGTAAAACGTGTTCTGAGGGATTTTAGACAGGACTGTCTTTGCGCGCACGCTGTTGTGAAAAGCAGATGGATCGGCCGGTGCGTTCTGTCTCTGTCATCCCCTTGACTGTCAGAATTTGGCCTTTGTAAAATTTCCCGGATTTTGGCTTAAAATATGGGAATTTCCCCGGATTTTGGGAGCTCAAAGTTGACAGGTATGCTGTGGGGAAAACAATGAAGTTTCCCCACAGTCACCTGAGCCGAAACAATGTCTGGGGGACTTCTCCCCTTTCAATATCCCGACAGCAAATTACCATGTTGTTTCAATTGCCCTGTTGCCACCCCTCCCCCTTGCAATAATAGAACCCGTAAACAATGGGCCAATGGAACCTCTCTCTCTCTGCTACCACTGGCTTTACACACACCTACGCACGTACTACCCTTCCACCCCCCCCCCCCCCCCATGTTGTCAGCATCGCTCATAGTGGGTGGAAATGTTGGGTGTTTGTTGCGAGATATCGAAATTACAAGGCCATTAGATCACAAGGCCATACGTACTGGGAGGACAGGGCTTAGGATAGTAGAAAGAACCTGTAATTGGCAGAGAAGGGTCCCTTCCGCAGCATCCCCTGCCGACTTCTTCTTTGGAACTTAATGTTTCGTCTCAACTGGGAGGTGCATTTCTCGAAAGCGTAGTTGTTAGCCAGTTAGCAATTTGGGTAGTTGCCAATGGGAAATAGCATGGCACAAAGCTAAGTAGCTAACGTAATTAGCAACTAGTCTTCAAGAAATGCATCCCAGATGAGCTGAAAGGTCCACTTTCCAGAGAACATGTGCAGCCTCTCACATCAGAAAACATAACTCTTACTTCGGATGATGGGTGAAAGAGTATCTTCAGTTCCCCCTCAGTTTGGAATCAAAATTGTCCTCTGTGTTGGCCCTATCGAAGCCGATTTAGTCTCCATGTGGCTGAATCGGTCAAACTGGTGCCTATAGAGAAATCTTTTACCGACGGTCGCTGTTCAGCTTTATTGTAGCTGATCAGCAACATTTTAGGAAAAGAACAATTATCGACATTAGTCCTTTATTGAAATGCAAAGAGTTGTCAGAGGTAGACTGTTTTAGATCTATTTTTGGTCGCAAAAAAATATGGGTGTGAGGGTAAACCTTTTTGTAAATAATATTACCAGCATGTATGCAAGACCTTTCAAAGCATTTTCGCTTCCCGTTACTGATTTTACTGGCTACTGATGAGAATTCTGCGATAAACCCTGCTCTTTCCTTGGTTCTCTTCAGGCATTCTCCTGGGCCTCGGTGACCAGTAAGAACCTGCCCCCCAGTGGAACCCTGCCCTCTTCCGGAATCCCTCCCCACGTGGTCAAGGTCTCCAGCCCACAGGTGAGCGCTCATCAGGAAATTTTGTTGTGTGATGACGATGACAATTGCTTCAAAAATGGAATCATAATGAGGCCTGTGGAGCTTGTAACGGCAGCCTTAGAAAATGAATTGTTTTTCTTGTGTAGGACCCCCTCGAAAATGAGATGGCACATCTCAATGGGCTATCCTTGTAATAAATAAACAAATAAAAATAAATTCAGCAGTTAACCCGTTTTCCTGAATGCCATAAATCATACATTTATGATTTAGTTGTACTTGGCCCCAAAAGGAAAAAAAAACGGATTGTCATTGTAGGTGCTTAAGATGTGCTCTGACATCTATATCAAAAAGCCTGGCTCTTTAGTGGGTTTGGTGCCAAAGTGAACGTTGACTACCATGAACAAGTGGTTCAAAACCAGGAAGCATGACTGGCACCCTCTTTGTGACCAGATATTTTCACTTCAGCTGGGCTCACAGGAAAAGCAGGCCAAGGAGTCATTTGCATTTTTTGTAATTTTATGTTTATGCACGTTTGTGCAGCCCAGAATAGAGGTAGTTTTGGTTTGAAAGTGCATGTCAAGAGTATTGTAAAAGCCCAGCTTTAAAACCAGATGGCCAACAATAAATGAGTGTAGGGCTTAACCTTCTGAACTACTCATGGGAACACTTGCATGTGTACATTTTTTTTGTAATATTCATCTTGCATTGTTTCCTTTTGTTTGTGTGCAGCCCAGGGTAGAGGTCAAGGCTGACGCCCAGGTGTCCATGCCACGGGACCAGCGGGCGCGGGAGAGACCCGGTGGCTTTGCGCCCAGAGGGTACCGCCCAGGTGAGCGACCTGCACTACCACCAGAGATTCTTTAAGTATATAGAGATATGCCATTGTAATAGGTTGCTATGGGCACCTAACATGACCAGGTTCCGGTCTGCCTAAAGGGGCGTGTCATAATGCTCCTAGCATTGAATAGAACAGTCCTTAGGTCTGCCAAGGTCTGCCTAATGGGGGATTTTCCACCCCTCCCCCTTGCAATAATAGAACCCGTAAACAATGGGCCAATGGAACCTCTCTCTCTCTACTCTCTCTGCTACCACTGGCTTTACACACACCTGCGCACGTACTACTACCACCCCCACCCCCTTGGTGTCAGGTTTTGTTCAGTTGTTGTGCCAGATACCTATGGTAATATATTTTAGGTTTTAACATTTACTACCAGGACTTCAACAGACACTTGCAAAGTTTTGCAGGATTAACAAATTATTACAGGATTAACAAAATAAATCACCTTTAAGAATTATGTAATTCATCATGTGTTTCCGCTGTTTTTTTCCCCCCAGAGGGTGCTGCTCCAGAATCCAGTGGAAAACCTAACTTCAGTTTCAAAGGTAAATGACCCAAACACATTGCACAATACTGATTTGCTTGCACTTGGACATTACAAGCAGTTATTCATATGTATCAGAAGCTAAAAAAAAAAAGTTCTGCATTGGTGTCCCTTGTACATTGGTTTCTCATGCTTCCAAACATCACACTGTGTGCGCAGACAAGAATTCCAAAATGCTAAGCGGCTAGAAAAGGGGTCCTCCTAACCACACACTCCACTGCTTCAATGGGACTTCCAATGTTAAACACCTAGCCACTTAGCATTTTGGGATTCTTGCCTCTGCACACAGCTAAATGTTTGACAACATTGGAAATCCATGTATTTCAACCCCCTTTATGATTCTTAAGTTCTGCATGAGGTAGCTAATGAAGGAACAATCTGGTGTGTGTGTGTGTGCGTATGTGTATAGGCGGGCGTGGGGATGGTGAGGTTGGAGACCAGGAGGTGCGTAGGACGGTGCGGTACCCTGACTCCCATCAGCTGTTTGTGGGGAACTTGCCACACGACATTGACGAGTCAGAGCTCAAGGACTTCTTCATGGGTGAGTTGCTATAAATATTGATTTATTTATCCAAGTACCTGTGGCTGTATTTACATCTTTCTAGACCACAGTAATGCAATATTACTCATTTGAAATGATCAATCTTTTTTGCTCTGCGGAGGGAGCGGAGACTTTGGCATCCAAATTCACTTTCCGCTCCCTCTGCACAGCAAAAAAAGTTTGATTGTGATCTAATGGAATGACCAAGCCTGTTTTCTTATCATCCTCGTCTTTCTCCCTAGATCACACATGCTGTACCTCAGAATGATTAATAACCAATAGTGTCAAGTGAAGTTTCATGTCTTGACGTACGACAACTTAAGCTGGCGTGCAGCGGTAGGGCTGGCTGCATGCCTTTAGCCTTGGTTCATGCCGAATATGTGAGGCGCATGTTGTCCATTACCTAGTCTTGAACAAAAACTTTAAAAAAAATAAAAAAAAACCTTTTCTTGCCTGTCAAATTTTTCCGACACCAATCCAAATCTTTGAAATTCACTGCAATCATGTGTGAAATCCAGAGCACATGTCAAATGCAACCAGGATTTAGCTTGACTCGCTGCTTTCACTTCCATTCAGTATGTTTGTGTGTTTTGACGCGTGTCGTCTCCTCCCTTCTGCAGGCTTCGGTACTGTGGTGGAGATGCGCATCAACACTAAGGGCGTTGGAGGAAAGCTGCCCAACTTCGGCTTTGTGGTATTCGACGACTCTGATCCTGTGCAACGGATCCTGGCAAACAAGGTACAGACACACGCGCATTCATGTGCTCCCATACTCAACTAGTCACAACAAGTTCACCAAAATCAACTGTTAATTAGTAATGTCCATTTTGCTTTGGATCGTGTAATTTCGAATAGATTGGTTCAGTTAATGACTCGGACCCCTCAATTGCCGTTGACTGGTCAGATGAAGAAAACATTAGGGTAACTTTACTCTCATTCTGTCTTCTCGTTTTTCCCATCATCCCCCAGCCGGTGATGTTCCGAGGAGAGGTGCGTCTGAACGTGGAGGAGAAGAAGACCCGTGCCCTGCGTGAGCGCGAGACCCGCGGCGGCCCCGGGGGAGGAGACATGCGGCGTGGCGGCGGTGGAGGAGGGGGTGGTGGCCCCGGATCCCGCGGGCCAATGGGCAACGGCATGGGCCAGAGGGGCCCGCCTTCCTCCCGCGGCGGTCTCGGAGGGGGCGGAGGAAGGGGCGGCGGCCAAGGCGGAGACAGGGGATTCGCCAGCCAGAGGCGCTGATGACTACGCCCACAAAACCAACCAACCGGCTTCTTTCTAGCTAATATATGATGATGATGATGATGATGATGACCCACCACCACCATGTCTTGATGGAGAGCGGGGAGGGGGGAAAAGCGACAAAAAATTATCCCAACATTCACAGCGCTCTCTCTCGTCTCTTATTTTTTTTCTCTATCTCGAGCTATCGCTCCTTCTCGTCTTTTTTCTGTTTTCTTTTTTCCATTCATTTTTCCCCCGTCATTCTCTATGGAATGTCCCTGGACTGCCTGACTTGCTGGAGCAGAACAAGAGATCCTGATGAAAAAAAAAAAAGAAAAAGCTTTTGTTTATTACTACTTATTTCTTTTTTTCGTTTGTTTTCGGTTTTGTCAGTTACCTTTTTGATTTCGTTTTTTTTTCTTTTGTTCTTTTTAGTCTTTTGTGTTATTTCTGAGGAACAAACAAACAAACATGAACTGGTGATGTCACTCTGAAGAGGAGATGGGAGAGAGTGGAGGGGGGCCTCTGGATTGGTCAACCGGGACACAAGCTTGCACGCGACGACGCAACGGAATGGACGCATTAAAAAAAAAATCAACGCTCACACACTCGATTAATTTATTTTGGTAGTTAATAATAACGCGAGATGGTGCCTTATTACTATTTTTCTCTATCTCTTTCTTTGTTTTGTTTAATTTTTTTCTTCTTCTTTCTCTCCCTGTCTGTATGCTGTGAGATGGGTGATGGAGACACCACAGCAGTGTGTCCATGGTTCAAAAGATCAATGCTGGTATTCTCGTGCGCATGCGTGTCTGTATGTGTGATCGTGAATGTGTTACGTGTGTTGGACAGTGTGTGGTTGTGAGTGTGTGTGTGTGTGCTTGTTAGGTCAGGCCTATGGACTTGGTTGAGCTTTTTGTGCTGAAAGGAAGGCTTTTTCGGTGCATGTATGTGTGTATGATTGAGTTACATGTATGTGAAGGGTGTGTGTGTGTGTGTGTGCGTGCACGTGTGCATGTTGTATGGGAATGTGCGTGGTGTTGGTGTGTGTGTGCGCGAGATTGTGTTCTGTTTGTGTATTTCAGTTCACATGTGCGTGCGTCCTTCCTTCTGTGAGACCTTGCAGCTCCCGCTAAGTAAAAAAAAAAAAGACTGAATGTTCCGCTCTTTTCTACAGAAAGGCTAAATAATAAAATAAAGACAACACAACAACCTGTAAGCGACTCTGCAGCGCCCCTGTTGGCCCCTCCCTTTGCTGCGGCAGAGAGGGGCCCTCGACTCGACTCTACTCGCACTGCTTCCGGCTCCCGCGCGACCAATCCCAAACTGTGTGTATGTATGCGTGAGCGTGTCAACTTTCAATAAAAACGAAACTACTGAGAATCTGCACATGGGCAGGGTCCCTTTTTTTTTTCCTCTATGAAATAAGCACATGCAACAAATTGGCCTTTTTTTCCCCCTGTGACTTAAATACACCTTTTGATTGAATACATTTGAAGCAGGTCAAGTTAGCATCTGGTGCCATAGACATAGGGTGCATTCCAATATGCAGATTTCCGTCCGCCACTTGCGCTCATGGTCTCGCGTTTTGCTGACGCTCTGCCTCCATGGAGAAAACAAAGTTTCCCCGCTGTCAGATTAGCCAAACCAATTTTTGGAGGACTGTTCTTCATTCACCATCCCGATTGCAAAATGAGAAAATTACATTAGAATTGTGCTTTTGCAAGATAATGAATGAATTTTCTGTCGTGGGTGACCTCATGAGTTCACTAGCAAGCAAGGGAGGACGGAAGTCCTGGTATTGTATTGGAATCACCCATAAACTTGCTCCCCACTTTTTCTTTGGAAACCAGTAGGGTTTTTTGTCCTGCCTCTCCAACAAGGAAGTTGTTTGACCTAATTGCAAAAAAGGCTGAAGGAGACTGAGTTTGTAAACAGGGTTGCCAGATGAGATTTCCCAACATGTTTTTTTTTAACCTGCGGATGGTCATCCAAAACAGACCAGTAGGGAGGTAAACCACCCAAACCTGGCAACCCTTGTCTGTAATGTGCAATGATGAATGTGTGTCGCTGACCGTGTTCAAGCTGGTGTCGTTTCATTTTCAATATGTAGCAGAATTGAGACGTGTCGTCAAACTAATGCCCATTCCTTTCCTGGTAGCACGATTTTCTTGATATTGCTGGGCATTCATTTTCAATTGTTATCTATTCAGTCACTTTTGCTGGTCTCAGCAAAAACTTGAGCCATCAGTGCTTGAGAAAAGGCAGAGTTTGTAGGCTAAATTCTGATAGACTTTGAATAGGACTTTAATCAATTTGCACTAAAAAGTGGGTGTGACTGAGGTCATGTACTATTGTAATTTGTATGTATGGATAGTTTAATATGCTGTGCCATGAGTATAATGTGTAATGGCCTTGATGCACCTCTGTCATGTCAACCAAGGAGTGTAGCTTGTGGAGAGCTCGAACTTAATCATCCATGAAATGGCCTCCATTCCTCCATATCCTCTCACTGATTGACTTGACCGTGTCCTTGTTCTCAATGTGATTTCTTTTTCAGATCTGCATAAGGGAATTCAATTTCAACTTCAATTTTTATTAAGGATAGCACCTTGAGATGTATCATCTCGTTTTCAAGGTGGTCCGGAACATGGGCGTAATTTTAGGGGGGGATGGTGGGGACATGTCCATACCACTTTTCAGATAAACCTAGCTTGTTCACACCACTGTTTCACAAATATAATGCAAAAACAGCATAACCGGACAATTTGCCTTAAAAATGTCCCCACCACTTTTCGAGCCAAACCTACACCTTTGGTCCGGAATACTTTTGGTAGCAGCCACACAGGTGAGGTTCCCCAAACCAGGTGATATAAACATATTGAGACCCAAAACCCTGATTGAACCATGCTGAACGCGCATGGCACACTTGCAGTAGGCTACGCAGGTATGCCGACGTCTGTGTGTTTAGTTTTGGGGAATGGGTAGCCAATTGGAAGAACAACTTGACACTTGCTTTTACTCCATAATGCTTCAAGTCCGAATTAAGTCTTGCGTAAAAATGCCTAGTCTTAAATGCTATACCAGAAATATTCTTAACTCTCTCTGGCTATACGCACGACCGACAGGTCCAAGTAAGACTATAGCCTACTAGTCTGTTGTCTGCCTGTCTCAACACCTGAGTGCGGCTGTCCCTTTGTGTACCGAGCGTGAAGCTGTTGCCATTGGTAACCTGGAGTGACAGCTGATCCTTCTCTCCCATCGATCAACTGTGAGCTGGCCCAGATGCAAGCACAAGCAGGTGCGAAGACACTCGAGCGTGACACCTATGGCTCTCCCCTGGTGACAACTTGTCTGAAGACTTGGCGCGAATAACCAAGAGCGCACCACTGAGGAAGCAATAGGCCTACTTGCAGAGAAAAGGGGGTGCTACGAAAGCCCCAACAATTATTAACATAGAAAGTTTGACAGTTCATTGGTTTAATTTGTGCGTTATATAACAGACTCCCAGCAGAGTCTTAGAGGTAAAATGAAGCCGCCGCGTGTGGGTGGGTTTGAGACGCTGCGTTATTAAGGCTGGCTAAAGTTACACAGAGACTTCAACGGTGTCTGTCTGTCGGCCGGGTCCGGACACCTGCCCGCGCTTGATGGACAAATATGAGAATTTGGGGCTCGTCGGGGAGGGCAGTTATGGCATGGTGCTGAAGTGCCGCAACCGGGAGACCGGCAAGATTGTCGCCGTGAAGAAGTTTTTTGAAAGTGAGGATGACAAAGGCGTGAGGAAAATCGCCCTGCGCGAGATCAAGATGCTCAAAGTAAGACTTCTTCCTATAATATAATACTATAATAGGTGCGCATCGCATTAATTCATGAAGTCAACCATTGGGCTTTTCAATGGATAATTCTGTCTATTTGCCCAGGATATTGGCTAGATAAGACTGCTGTTGGAAATAGGCAGGCACACTATTGGAACAGTAATTGACCTTGATTCATTAGTTATAATGCAGTGCCATATATTCTAAATGAACTGTTTTTACCTGTCCAAATAAACTAGATGATTCCCTGATTGAATGATCACCTGATAGTGCTTGAAATGGACAAGCAAAACCAGATGTCATCTATAATCTGGTTGAATTGGACAGATAAAGCCAGATCATTTGGAATATATGGCACTGGATTTGTAACTAATGAATCCACAGGTTCCCCATCATTGTCTTTGACCTTTTTGTGTGCCTTTCTGCATATCATTAATGTAGGCCTATTGTTTGCTACTGCCTTGGCCAGGGCTCACTTGAAAAAGAGACGCCTATCCCTATGTGATTTCTCCCCCTGGGTAAACAAAGGTAGAATGAAAGCACATGTGTAAACTGGCATCTTGTAGCAACTGCGTCACCAGAACCTGGTCAGCCTTCTAAGAGGAGGAGTGGTACGCCTACCTGGTGTTCAAGTTTGTGGAGCAAAGAGCTGGAGCTAGATTGCTATTGGAAGTCGGCTATAACCAACCTATTATTATTTAATTTGTATGTTCGTTTGGTTGTATATTTTTGGGCCTTTTTCACTTTTATTATATTAGGACAGCACAGTGAAAGTGATGACAGGGAGAGAGAGAGAGAGAGAGAGAGAGACTGAAAAGGATCAGCAAATGACCCGGGCCGGAATCGAACCCGGGTCGCCAATGTAGCTGTGCGATGACCTACCGTTAGAGCCACGACAGGGCCTTACCTGTGTAATTTAATTAGGTGATCATTGTTTTACCTGTCCAATATAACTAGGCTATTGACTAGTTGAATACTCATCTGGTTAAAAATGGGCAACTAAAACCAGATAATTTGGTATACACTGTATATATGTATATATGGTATAATTATAAACACTATATTGGCAATATATATACTCTATATAATGTGGGTAATATTTGATGGGCCTCAGGCCACTCTGCACTGGAAAAAATGGGCCTAAACGTCAAAAAGGTTAAGAGTCCCTGGTATAGAGTAGGCTATGTAGCACTGAATGGTAGGCTAGCTAATACATCCAGATTGTCCACCATCAGTGGCTACCTATATTAACCCTCTGTGTACACCTGCACCTTGCAGCAACTGCGGCACGAGAACCTGGTCAGCCTTCTGGAGGTGTGTAAGAGGAGGCGGCGCTGGTACCTGGTGTTCGAGTTTGTGGAGCGCAATCTCCTGGATGAGCTGGAGCTCCACCCCTCGGGCCTGGAGGAGAGCCGCTGCCGCGCCTACCTCTACCAGATCCTCAGGGCCCTCAACTACTGCCACCAGCACAATGTGTGTATGTGTGTGGAAAAATAAGACCCATCGGACTATCTCTACTGTGTGTGTGTGTGTGTGTGTGTGTGTGTGTGTGTGTGTGTGTGTGTGTGTGTGTGTGTGTGTGTGTGTGTGTGTGTGTGTGTGTGTAAAAACAAGACCTATCATCGATTGTCTCTACTGTGTGTGTGTGCATGTGTGTAATAATAAAACTCAGACCTATCTGTGTGTGTGTGAGAGAGGGAGAGAGAGAGAGATTTTCAACCTTCTTTCCTAAAAAAGTAGGGCCCATAATGTGTTAAAGCAGTCGTTCCCAGCCTGGGGGCCAGGAGTTTCAAGGGGGGTCACCAAGCATTCACGGGCATAGCAAAACCCTCTCCATTTTAAGGGGTTTAATCATTTTCATGCAATTAATATGTTAAGTCTTGTGTTGTGGTGTGACAAGGTTGTTGTTTGTTTTTACCAAGCTTTCTTTTATTTTATTGATCATTACGCTTCATTTGTTGTAGCTATCAATCTTATATTTGTGTGATCGACTTGTCTCTGCCAGTCCTGTTGTTTCATAATGTGTGTGTGTGTGTGTGTGTGTGTGCGCGTGTGCGCGTGTTCGTGTGTTCGTGTGCGTATGCACAGTCATTTTGTGTAAGAAGATCCCGGCCTTCGGTGATGTCACACCACCACCACCTCAGTGTACACACAGACACACACACACACACACACACACACACAAACCCACATTGCACTTGAGCAATTATTTGACACACACACCCACCCCACACACGCAGGCCTTCTCTCGAACAAAGGCTCCCCGTATCTTTTTTCTGCCATTTAGTCTCGGCCCGATGATAGAGCTAAATACTCCTAAGCCTGTCCAACATGTTTAGAGCCAGGCTGAAGTTTGTAAACATGCATTTTAAATTAGATTCACAGATTTCGGTCTACAGTTATCAAATTGTTGCCTTGTAAACAATGTAAAAGTAACAGTGTTTCGGTCTATACATTTCTATGAAGGTATTGCCCTGGAAGCATAAAAAGTTTAATTTGCCTTGAAAGTATTTAAAACTATCTTTATTTTTGGTCTGTAAAGTCATTGAAAGTATAGCCTTCAAGCTAAGCATATAGAAAGCTCAAACTTTTAATTTGAAAAGCGAATGTAAATATGTATTTTAAATTAGGTGACATTGGTCTTCAATGCATTCAAAGAAATCTTGAGATTCTGTACTTAGAAGTATAAAATATTTCCGTTGACACTGACCAATAATAACTTGTTTCTCATAAGCAAACACATCTACAAATCCGTAGCCTCTTACTGCAGATGGGGTCGCCGGCGGGACTATTCACTATTTGCTGAAAATACTCAACTACATCATAACAACATTGCTATGACAGTACAGAGAGCCTTCAGTAACAGATTAAGACACAACTATTACAATTTTGGTGACAGTAAGGTTATAGTATAGGCTCTGCACGAAGGGGTTAAGTATTCTGACTGGCTGACATTATTTTATAGTTCAGAAAAATCACTCTGAAAATAGCCTCAACAACATTGTTCAGCATGTCTTTAACAATATAGTTGATGTGTGTGAACGCCACACCATTCACTAGAGTTTTTACAAAGTTAACGTCATAGTTATCTTTAAAGGCGTGGCGTGCACACTTCACAGTTAGGGATGAGGTGGTGCTAAAGCACCTGCCCCTTTGCTTTACTGCCCTTTTTGAACGCTCCTTTTTTGGATTTTTTTTGTCACCATATACTGTGGTCCATATTGACATGGTCATTTAGAAATGCTGATGATCAAAAGCATGTATGGAATAGCGGCCGACGAGGTGTCCCGATATCAAGGGAAATAATGGACGAGGCGGAGCGTTCTAACAGCCTGACGGCGCAGCCATTTTCCCTTGATATCGGGACACCTCGAAGGCCACTATTCCGCTTATCACCCGGTTACCAGCATTTAAGTATTAATTTATTAATATGTTGATCTAAGGCTTCGTGAGAAAGTAGATTAACCACTGCGCTTGGTATGTTGCTATGGGCACCACTTCCTAATCTAGTGAGACGCGCCTCTATCGGAGGCATGTAAGGACGCGCAGAACGTTGGGGTGACTTGACAACCAAATACGATAGAATTGACGACTGGGTTTTTGACTTGACAACCAGATGCGCTAGAATTAGTAACGGGGTCTTGACAGGACAACCAGATGCGATAGAACTAACAACGCGGTCTTGACTAGACAACCAGATGCGATAGAATTAGTAACGGCACTTCGCCAGTAAGTTAGAAAAGAAGCAACTTGGACGCCCGCATGACATCATAGGTGTAATGCTACCGGGGAATAAAGGACACCTGCTCAGCCAATCAGACGTTCCGTCTGCTCACCGGGTGATGAGTCAAAATAATGTCCATAGATATAGCCTATGTAGCCTAAAGCCGGGCATACACTGTACGATATTTTCACTCGTTGGTCTTAAGCTTCTGCTCACACTGCACGATGGAATTTCACTGTTTAACCTCTTAAGCTTCACACCCCCCGGTACCGGGTTTTGACCACACCTCCCACCAATATCATATTCATAATTCATCATTCATAAACCATAAAGTGTAATAAACATGTCAAACAATGCATATCATTGGAAAGCTTAGACCCTTCAGAGTTCGTTTATCACTGTATTAGGCAGATTTAAACAGCATATATGTGCTTAATAATCAATTTATGTAACAATGTCATGTTTCAAAATTCATAATCCCAGCCCCTCCGTTTTCAGTGTGTGACAGGCACTTGCCCTTGGCCCTTTAAACCATAGATGGACCCTGATTGGTTGGCAGCCTTGCAGCTTGTCACATGACGTGACGTTCCCACTAGCTCCAGTGAGCCCTTTGTTTCAAATCACACTCGAGCGGTAAACGCTGAGAAGCACGTATACTTTGGCTGTGCCGGCGGTGAAATTACTCCTTCGACACGATTTCATTACAGATTAGATCAACTTCTAAGTAAGTAGTTTGCCGTTCGTTTCAGTTACCTTCTCTGCCGTCTTAAAGTAGTATCTCGCGTACACAAGTGTCTAATGTTTACAATGCTGTCTGCCCTGCAGTCAAGCCACGCTGAACCCGAGGAAAATTGCGCTGAGCAACCCGTCGTATTTATTAAAAGTAGGTACTCATGCCACACTCGAACAACTGTCTGCACATTAGTTCCACACACATACTCAAAGCTATCATGTTGTTTGCCCCGCAGTCAGTACAGCGCAGAAGGCAACCACACTTATGAGATTCCTTCCTGGACTGAACTTTACTAAGGTAATTGATATAATATGTTATTTTATTTAAGAGCCCATTTTGCATACATGTTGATTGTCCTTGTTGATTTTCCTCTGCCATGTTTTACGGTTGTATGTGTCGTGCGGCCCTAAGTGCCATTGTGTGTATTTTAATTGTAATGTTTGTATGCTGATGTTAGGCAACCTAGCAGTCTCTTGCGCTGACCTGGACGGGAAGCGGTGGCACACAAGGAACGAGGTAGTTTAAAATGTAAATATATTGCGTGTATATTGTGTCTTATTTTATATGAACAAATGGCACTGATGGGCAAGATTAATGATTTTATTCCCCTTTCTTTGTGTTTGTTTTATAGACAACCACTGTTGTGTTATGTAACCATTGTTTTTTTGTTAGTATTGATACACGTATTGCAAGATCTAATTCGTGAGCAAGTCAGTCAGAACGCGAAGGCCATTAGAACGCCTTTACTGGTCGCTTTGTGAGACCGCCTCCATCCTGTCTTTCTTTTCTTTTGTCTTTTATTTTATTTCGGTCCGGCTGTGGCCAAGTAGCTTGAAGGGGAGATAGGTGCTGCACCCCTATGGGATCCCCACCCTATAGATAAACATATCTGTGAATTATAAACAAGTCAATCCTTGTGTTAACCCTTGTAGTGTGTAGTGCACGGCCCTGAGTTGGCCCAGCTTCTTGTGCAGTGTAAAGAAGTTAACCCTTGTGTTAACCCTGGTAGTGTGTAGTGTACGGCCCTGAGTTGGCTCAGCTTGCGGTGCGGTGTAGAGAAGTTAACTCTTGTGTTAACCCTGGTAGTGTGTAGTGTACGGCCCTGAGCCGGCTCAGCTTGCCCTGTAGTCACTCCGGGTGGGTGTATTATTAGTGGGGTGGGCACAGTACTTGCCACAGCCGGCCTATTCAGTTTTCTGTTTATTTTTGTTCAGTTGTTTTTTTTGGTGAATAAATTCAATTACTTTACCACTTTCTTTCGTTATTTGAACAGCAATTTAATAAAGCCTATATATTTTTTTAACACCAGCCTCCTCCTTTTTTATCAATTCATCTCATTGAATACCTTTGACCTGTTGAGTACCCCCCAGTGGCCATTGGTGGGGTTACATTTGGCGCTGTGAGTAGGACTGGAGGCTGTGTGTTACTTTATTTTTCTGTTTTCCTTTTTGTATCTCTTGATATTTCCTTTTTTTTGTTGGAGGTGGTTAGAAGTGAGCCATAGTAGGGTTTTAAAAAAAACAAAAAACAAAAAAACAGTGGTTACGCTTAGGAACACGGATCACTCGTCGCTCTCAAGCACTCCAACTCTTCCTCCAGCATGTCCGAACCTGAAAGCCTGGAGGCTCAAGTGAGGGCCCTCACAGACTTGGTGAAACAGCTGCAGGCTGACAATGAGCGGCTGCGAGGTAACCAGTCCTCCGGGGATGGAGGGCCGTCAGTAACGCAGCCATCTTCCCTGACTGCTACTACCTCTGCGTCAGGTCAGACTGCTACCGAACGATTGGTGTGCTTGCCACGAGAGCGAAAATGTCCCAGGTTTTCTGGCAAGAGGTCAGTTGACAATATTTCAGTAGAGGACTGGATTGAGGAAGTACGTCGGTCTCTCTCGGCCCGTCCAGGTCCTCCCTTAGATAAGGCTTTGTTTGTGTATGATTTGTTGGATGGGGAAGCTAAGAGGGAAGTAAAGTTCAGTCCATCAGCTGATAGAAATGACCCGGAGAAAATATTCACAATTTTAAAGGAGAATTTCCGTTGCTCAAAAACACTTAACACACTTTACCGTCAGTTCTATCATCGCCGGCAGCAGGAAAGTGAATCAGTCAGGGAATATTCCCATGTGTTAATGGAGCTTATGGAGCAAATTAAGGACAGGGATGATAACTTGGATAATGGTGACCATGTGTTACGTGACCAGTTTGTGGAAGGTCTACGTGATGACAAACTGCAAGGTGATTTATTAGATAAGATTTCAGCTAATGGCACCCTAACCTTTCGTGACACACGCCGTGAAGCCCTTGAGTGGTTAAATAGACGTACCCAGCCATCTCGAGCTCGTGCTTACTCGTGTAATTCTTACGAGGCTGACGCTAACGCAGTCACTGTTGGCCCCACGTCCGAGTTCGCTGAACTCAAGGAAGGCTTACGTAATCACCAAGCACAGCTTGAGGCCATCTTGAGTCATTTGAGACAACCGCATGCTAAGCCTAACTCCGCCCAACGCCCATCCAGCCAGCGACCCCAACCTCGTTATACGGCAGACGGAAAACCCATCTGCCTGCGTTGTAATAAAGCTGGGCACATAGCCAGAGTATGCCGCGCCGTCCTTCCAGTAGAGCCAGGGCCAGGGCCAGTGCCTTATAGTGGGTCGAGCGGGGGGGTCAGCGGGGAGCGTGACGGGGAGGTAGCCAGTAGTGCTAAGCCACAGGAAAACTAGCGCCCTCCGGTGTTGGGAGCCAGGCACTGGGAGGGGTTTTGCTGGGCTCAGTGGAACAGTCAGCTCCGTCTCCATCGACTTCGCAACTTATTGGAAACTGCCCCATCATCGATGTTCGTTTTGGGGGAGTGACTACACGCTGCCTTTTAGACACTGGCTCGATGGTGACAACAGTAACAGAGAGCTTCTTCCACCAATGCATACAGCCACAAGTCAAAGAAGTCATGCGGCCATGTGATTGGCTGCAACTCAAAGCTGCTAACGGACTAGCCATTCCATACCTGGGCTACCTGGAGCTGGACCTTGAGGTCCTGGGGAAAGTTCTACCGAAAATAGGAGTACTTGTCGTGAAAGACGCCCCTGACCCCATTACCAAACAACAGAAGAAGTCTGTGCCAGGTCTGCTTGGGATGAACGCCATCCGCAGCTGCTACGAAGAACTCTTTCAGGAACATGGCCAGCATTTGTTCCAGTACCCCCCAGTCCAAACAGCAAGTAAAGTGTGGAAACGAGCCTTTTCCGAATGTCAAAGTTGGGAACGCATCTCCAACTCTGGGCACCTTGGTCGAGCAGCAGTTCAGCCTGGCCCTACCCTGCGTCTACCAGCAGGCTGCCTCCAGTTTGTCCCCGCAACATGTTCCCTTGCAGTAGGTGCCATTAAAACCTGCCTCTTGGAACCTCTGCCTTATGGCGAGGGTCGCCTGCCAGCGAATATCCTCATCTCTGCAGCCCTTCTGCCCATCACACAAGGGCGAGTGCAGATTCCAGTTGTCAATGTTGGGACTGAAGACCAGTGGCTCCACCCCCACACTGTACTGGGAACTTTGTATGTCACTGACTCTCCACCAGCATCTGGTACAGAGGCTGACCATATGGCCTTCATACAGTCAACGGCATCTGCTAACCCCAGCACAGTAGATTTTACTAGTCTGCAGTGGCCAAGTCTCTCCACCTCTGAGCAACTAGAGGTAAAGACACTCTTGGAGAAGTATCGACAGGTGTTTAGCCAACATGATGGGGACATAGGCTGCACGACCCTGGTGCAACACCAGATACCTTTGCTGGATGAAGTTCCAGTGCGTCAACGGTACCGGCGTTTACCCCCGTCACAGTTTGCAGTCGTGAAAGCCCACATTCAAGAGTTAGTGGACAAGGGTGTAGCTCGACCAAGTTGCAGCCCGTACGCCTCTCCAATTGTAGTCGTTCAAAAAAAGGATGGAACTATTCGACTTTGTGTCGATTACAGACAGCTCAATTCAAAGACCCGAAAGGATGCTTATCCACTTCCGAGAATTGAGGAGTCCTTGGACGCTCTGACGGGGGCCACACTGTTCTCAACTCTTGATCTGGCGTCAGGCTACAACCAGGTTCCCATGGCAGAGAAAGACAAGGACAAGACTGCCTTCTGCACTCCGTTTGGACTCTTTGAGTTCAACCGTATGCCATTCGGGCTCTGTAATGCCCCAGGGACATTCCAGCGCCTGATGGAGCGCATCTTTGGAGACCAGAGTTTCAACTCATTACTGCTCTATTTAGATGACATTGTAATCTTCTCATCGTCATTCCATCAACATCTGCAACGGCTGGAACTCGTGTTTAAGAGGCTCCGAGAACACAACCTGAAGTTGAAGCTGGAGAAGTGCCATCTCTTTCAGGCAGAAGTAAAGTACCTCGGCCATGTGATCTCCGCGAGCGGTGTGGCCACCGACCCAGACAAGATACGAACGGTGCTGGAGTGGAAACGACCAAGTACCCTTACCGAGCTCAGATCCTTCCTTGGCTTCGCATCTTACTACAGACGCTTTGTGGAGGGCTTTGCACGGCACGCCGGTCCCCTCCACCACCTGGTTGCAGAGGCCCAAGGGAAAGGCAAGAGAGCTGCTGGTGGTTCCCATGTTAAGTTGGGGGGTCGTTGGAATGACCGCTGTGAACAAGCCTTCCAGACCCTCAAACAAGAGCTGGCCAGTGCCCCAGTACTGACGTACGCTGACTTCTCAAAGCCTTTCGTACTCGAGATCGACGCCAGTTCTCATGGGCTGGGGGCGGTGCTGTCTCAGGATGTGGAGGGGAGACGGCGCCCAGTGGCATTTGCCAGCAGAGCTCTACGGCCAACCGAAAAGAACATGAATAACTATAGCTCGATGAAGCTCGAGTTCTTGGCATTAAAATGGGCAGTGACTGAGCGTTTCCGTGAATACTTATTGGGGGCCAAATTCGTAGTTTACACTGATAACAACCCTCTCAGTCACCTCCAGACTGCAAAATTGGCGGCAGTGGAACAGAGATGGGCATCTCAGTTGGCGGCTTTTGATTTCGAGTTGAAATACCGCCCTGGGACTGCCAATCGGAATTGCGACGCCCTTTCCCGTCAGACTTACGAGTTAGCCCCCCAGTCGATCTCAACACTGTCCGCTGGAATTACTGTCCCCCCGGAGCTGACCAATAACACCAGCAAATTAGGACTGCCGACTTTGACAGCCATTACCTCGGCTGTCGATGCAATCCCTGTCCGCCAGCCTGCAGACCTACAGCGGCTACAAGCCAAGGATCCCACCATTGGGGCTTTCTGGCCATACTGGAGCCGAGCACGAAAACCAAACCGAGAGGAAAGAGCCAAAGAGTCAAAAGAAGTGCTGGAGCTGCTGAGGGAGTGGAAGCGTATCAGGGAGCGTGACGGCGTCCTATACCGGGAAGTGCAATTACCACCAGCTCGACAGGTCACGCTGCAGTTGCTGCTACCAAAGTCACTCTACAAAGAGGTCTTGACTAGTCTGCATAATGATCATGGCCACCAAAGGATTGAGCGAACAACAGAGCTAGTACGACAAAGGTGCTACTGGCCAATGATGCGCCGTGACATTGAGGAGTGGTGTAAACTGTGCCAACGCTGCCTGGTGGCCAAAGGGGAAGTCCCAACTGTCCGTACCTTCTCCGGCCATCTCCTGGCCTCCAAACCACTTGAAGTCATTGCCCTTGATTTCACCTTAATGGATAAAGCAAGTGATGGACATGAGAACGTCCTAATCATAACAGATATATTTTCCAAATTCACACAGGCCTACCCAACTATGAACCAGAAAGCAGAGACTGTGGTCAAGATCCTCACTGAAAAGTGGTTCTACTCTTTCGGTGTACCCAAAAGGATCCACTCGGACCAAGGCCGAGCCTTCGAAGGGGAACTACTGAAACGACTGTGTAAACTGTACAAGATAGAAAAAAGCAGGACTACCCCATACCACCCACAAGGAAACGGGCAGTGCGAGCGCTTTAACCGAACGCTCCACGATCTTCTGCGCACCCTCCCACCAGAACAAAAGAGAAAATGGCCCCGAGCTCTGCCACAACTGCTCTTTGCGTACAATACCACTGTCCACCAGTCCACCAGCCACTCCCCCTATGAGCTGTTGTTTGGCCAAAAGCCCCAACTTCCAGTGGACTTTCTGCTGGGCCTGGTCAGAGAAGAGCCAACCACCATCAGCCACGAAGACTGGGTCACAGCCCATGCCGATCATTTGGCTGAGGTCTACTCCAGTGCCAAAAGTCACTTAGAAGCTGCTGCTGTGTCCCGGGAACGGCACGTCCCCCCTCTACCAGTTCTACCAGCTGGAACAAGAGTGTACAGGAAAAGCCATCCCTTGGGCAGGCATAAAATACAGGACCACTGGGGGCCAACAGTGTATAAGATAGTGAAATGCTACGACGAAAAAGGACTAGTATACCACATTACACCCGAGAATGGATCAGGCCCAGACAAGAACATGCACCGCTCCGAGCTGAAAGTAATACCTGCCCAGCTGGAACCACCACCACCAGAGGCACCCTCAGCACCGCCACCAGGTAGGCAGAAGGAAGTGAACAAGCGGCAGGAAGGTGACGATGAGGAGGAGGAGGAGGATACCATGTGGGTGCAACTAACACCAAACGACCAAGCAGCGTTGCAACCAAACGCAAATGAACGGCCAGACACAGAAGACCAACCATCTACCTCTAACAGTCACCCCGGTGCCGAAGCCACCCTAGAGGATCAGCCATCACGAACAAGGGAAACTATGCATGCCCAGGACCATGCTGATGGAGAACAGGAAGCAGTTTCAAGTCCAAGCAGCCCCCTGGAAGACCCAGGACGTCCCAGACGAACCAGAGCGGGCCAGCATTCAAACCCCTTCCGGCTGCCACAGTCAGCGACCCAACACCTGGAGGGCCAACAGAGTTCGGTTCTTGCAGTTCTGTCTAATCAGTATTTTAGGCCATGGCATTAGTGGCCACCGGGACGGTGCCCTTAAAAAGTGGGGGAATATGTGACAGGCACTTGCCCTTGGCCCTTTAAACCATAGATGGACCCTGATTGGTTGGCAGCCTTGCAGCTTGTCACATGACGTGACGTTCCCACTAGCTCCAGTGAGCCCTTTGTTTCAAATCACACTCGAGCGGTAAACGCTGAGAAGCACGTATACTTTGGCTGTGCCGGCGGTGAAATTACTCCTTCGACACGATTTCATTACAGATTAGATCAACTTCTAAGTAAGTAGTTTGCCGTTCGTTTCAGTTACCTTCTCTGCCGTCTTAAAGTAGTATCTCGCGTACACAAGTGTCTAATGTTTACAATGCTGTCTGCCCTGCAGTCAAGCCACGCTGAACCCGAGGAAAATTGCGCTGAGCAACCCGTCGTATTTATTAAAAGTAGGTACTCATGCCACACTCGAACAACTGTCTGCACATTAGTTCCACACACATACTCACAGCTATCATGTTGTTTGCCCCGCAGTCAGTACAGCGCAGAAGGCAACCACACTTATGAGATTCCTTCCTGGACTGAACTTTACTAAGGTAATTGATATAATATGTTATTTTATTTAAGAGCCCATTTTGCATACATGTTGATTGTCCTTGTTGATTTTCCTCTGCCATGTTTTACGGTTGTATGTGTCGTGCGGCCCTAAGTGCCATTGTGTGTATTTTAATTGTAATGTTTGTATGCTGATGTTAGGCAACCTAGCAGTCTCTTGCGCTGACCTGGACGGGAAGCGGTGGCACACAAGGAACGAGGTAGTTTAAAATGTAAATATATTGCGTGTATATTGTGTCTTATTTTATATGAACAAATGGCACTGATGGGCAAGATTAATGATTTTATTCCCCTTTCTTTGTGTTTGTTTTATAGACAACCACTGTTGTGTTATGTAACCATTGTTTTTTTGTTAGTATTGATACACGTATTGCAAGATCTAATTCGTGAGCAAGTCAGTCAGAACGCGAAGGCCATTAGAACGCCTTTACTGGTCGCTTTGTGAGACCGCCTCCATCCTGTCTTTCTTTTCTTTTGTCTTTTATTTTATTTCGGTCCGGCTGTGGCCAAGTAGCTTGAAGGGGAGATAGGTGCTGCACCCCTATGGGATCCCCACCCTATAGATAAACATATCTGTGAATTATAAACAAGTCAATCCTTGTGTTAACCCTTGTAGTGTGTAGTGCACGGCCCTGAGTTGGCCCAGCTTCTTGTGCAGTGTAAAGAAGTTAACCCTTGTGTTAACCCTGGTAGTGTGTAGTGTACGGCCCTGAGTTGGCTCAGCTTGCGGTGCGGTGTAGAGAAGTTAACTCTTGTGTTAACCCTGGTAGTGTGTAGTGTACGGCCCTGAGCCGGCTCAGCTTGCCCTGTAGTCACTCCGGGTGGGTGTATTATTAGTGGGGTGGGCACAGTACTTGCCACAGCCGGCCTATTCAGTTTTCTGTTTATTTTTGTTCAGTTGTTTTTTTTGGTGAATAAATTCAATTACTTTACCACTTTCTTTCGTTATTTGAACAGCAATTTAATAAAGCCTATATATTTTTTTAACACCAGCCTCCTCCTTTTTTATCAATTCATCTCATTGAATACCTTTGACCTGTTGAGTACCCCCCAGTGGCCATTGGTGGGGTTACAAGTGCATTCATACCTTCCCGCCATCAGTGAACATCGAAAACATGGATAATCCTGGCTTGGGTGGTGTCAAAATGTCCATAAGATTCCAAAGAATAAGAATATGGGTCCCTTTTTTGTAATACTCCAACCACACACGACACAATTCCACTCAAACAAAACATTTTTGCTTTGAAAGTTCCGGACTATGAAGTTTTTTTTCACGGAAAACGGCTGCCTTCGCGCCCTTCCGCGTTTGAGTCGGCATTGGCGCCGTCCCACGTGATCCCTAGAGTCTGTGGAATCCAACAAGCCAACCCTGGTCTCGATAGGAGGTTCCTTGGCTGAAATACAAGCCTTCGAAGCATGATAGGCATTTCGTTTTTTTTTCTACCACACTTGCTTTGATTGACTGTAGCTCCGTCAAATCAGAAGCTACGGATTTCCTTCGAGCACAGCCTTGAAGCCAATGAACACAGCTTTCCAACGAGCTATCGGAAGCCCGCCCCTTACTTTCACAACAGAAGCCACGCGTTCGCGTAATAGCCATGCGTAAGACTCGGCGTTTGAACCATTCATTCAGTTAGTTTGCGTCACGGAAGAAAGATCTAAAACTTCGACTGCATTTTCGGTAGCAGTCTTTTCGCTGAGTTAGCTTGTTTTTTTTTAGCAACATGCCAAAAAGACAACAAAAAACGAAGCATGCTGAACCAGCAGCTGGATCTCCTTCCACATTTCCAGACGAGGACCAGGAAGTAGTTCTAAACATCCAAGGGAGCGAGGATTCAGATGTCTCCGAGGCAGACGAGGAGAGGCGAGAGATACACAACTCGTGAGGTGAGGTGAGCATTATATCTATTTATTCCAGGGGTCTAGTAATGATACAATGCTATCACGTATCATATAAAACGCACGGTTTCCATGTTCCAATGTGAGCATTAGCAAGCTCATTGGGGGTGTATAGGATATAAGGAAATTCGTAATTGTGTTGTCCTGAAAGTGAGTTTGAGTTGTAGTCTGAGAGAAAAGGTGTGTGTGTGTGTGTGTGTGTGTGTGTGTGTGTGTGTGTGTGTGCGCCAGTCCTCTTACATATGTAATTGCAACACTAGTAGTATGATGCTAGTGACATTATTATAATATTATGATATTACAATGTTACATCATACCATGAGTGCTGTATTGTGTGTGTGTGTGTGTGTGTGTGTGTGTGTGTGTGTGTGTGTGCCAGTCCTCTTACATATGTAATTGCAACACTAGTAGTATGATACTAGTGACATTATTATAATATTATGATATTACTATGTTACATCATACCATGAGTGCTGTATTATAATGCACTTCTGCTGGTATAATCTATTGTGGGTGTGTGTGTGTGGGGGGGGGTAACTGTGAGGTAATGGGGGATGGTAAAGTAACTTGCAGGGTGATGATGGGGGATGGGTAGTTCACACACACAAGGTGAGAAACACAAGTGAGAGAGTGAAAGAGCCAGGGGAGAGGATTTAGGTAGATGCAGTCAAGAAGAGTGCATGTTGTTTACCCTGTGTGCATTAGTTGTATTTCATTGTTTATCTCTTTCTCTGTTTTATAGTGATGAAGACTGGGAGCCTGAGGTCTCCAGGGGGAGAATAAGACGCCAGGAGGATAGAGGAGGTGATGAAGAGGAAGAGGACAGTACTTCAGCCTCTACAAGGACACCATCAAGGGGCAGAGCAACAGCCAGAGGGAGAGGCAGAGGAAGAACCAGGGGCCAAAGAGGAGGAAGAGGCAGGGGCCAAAGAGGAGGAAGAGGCAGAGGGCACGGCTCAGCGGTTGCTGAAGAGGAGGATGGGGCCTGGCTAGATGAGGATACTGAGGACATCCTGCCACCTCAGCCCACCTTTCGGCCTTCAAGAAAGCCTGGCCCACAACTCCTACAGGGTGCCATGTACACGGCGCTACAACTTTTTAGACTTTTCATGACAGATGATATGCTGCGCACTCTCCTGCAAAATACCAACACATTTGGAGCTATGCACCACACCGTGAAATGGACCGATATTACACTGCTTGACCTTTTCTCACTACATTTTGGCACTACTGTTCCTGCACTGCACTGTTTTATATAATATGGTTACATTCATATTCATGTTTGCACTGATAATGACATTTATGCCAAAATAAAATGTCAAATTTGCCTTATAGTACTTTGGTTTCCTTTTGTCTTTGGAAGTGTTTTCCTGTACAAAGTGTAAAAAAAAGGCTATTTCCGTACAGTTATACTTCTGTAATACCCTTCTAAAGCCATTTCCAACCCAGCCAAGTCACTAAAAGACACCTCAAGGGGTAAGCTTTCATTTCTGACCAAGATCATGCTTCTATCTCAAAAGATTCTTGTGCAGCAACACTTTATTTGCAGGGTGCGTTTTGGCTATCCAAAAGGCACCTTTGGAGTCTCCAAATGGTATTTTTTGGAGACTTGGGAAAAACGCATGTGCATACCCACACATAATTGTCTTGGGAAAGGTCATACATAGCTGTAACAAGATCCCCTTTGACACACAGCTTCAGTGGACTTGGGAGTATGTCTCAAATGTGTTTCTAAGGTCAAATGTATCAGCTAAACTGATGAAATGTGGTACTATCCTGGGATTTTCAAAACCGGATTTCAGAAAAGAAGATGTTCCAACCCCTGTAAGTCCTTGGCAGTGCATCACAAAATCTTCCTGACTCTTCATGTGGATTCTACAGAGTCTCTTCTTTAAAATGGTACCAGCCACTTCTTGATAGGTCAAAGTATGCAGACACAAGAGCCATTTAAGTAGACGTTGTGCAAAACCTCAAAAAAACTCAAAAATAGCCCCGAAGCTTAAGAGGTTAAAAGTTCACAACTCACGACTCACGTCCTCACACTACACGAGCCGACAGTCGAATGCGAGCGAAATGCTTCCACCATACGACGCGACAGGCAAGTTTCCCCGGTCTGCAGAGGATGGAACATGCGCACCTGAGGTGGAGATGAGGTCGCGCAGCGAACAGCGAATCGCACGGCCCTATTAATTTGTGCATGTGAAGTGTCAAATTGGGTCGTAGCACTGCTTTAACTGTGCGATTTACGCACGAGCCACGACCAGAATTTCAAACCGTTTTGATTTTATTGCGACCCTGCGATTGCACGATCGTGAGGCGAAATCGCTTGTCGTTACCCCATGTACACTGCACGATGCGAAACTCACGATTGACCTGCGATTGAGCAAGAAATCGGCCCGACTCTCAAAAAGTCGTGCGAGTGCCAAATCGGGGCAAAAGTCGCACAGTGTAAGCCCAGCTTTAGGCAGCTGGAGGTTATGTTCCCCCTCGAGCACCTGCCCCTCAACATGTCTGTGCACGCCACTGTTTATCATCATCATCATGGTTGTGGATGAACAAACCTTTAATGGGTGGATGTCAAAGTTAAGAAGTGTCACCCACATTTGTCACAGTAGGCTGTGTTTTAAATCAATATTGGCACTCCAGTTGGTTTTGATGAAGGTTGAAGTTAGTTTGGTGACATATTAACTTCACTGACCTGCCCTGGTGATACTGTTGACATTGTTGTAGTCACAGAGGTGTTGTAGAGTAGTGTTTCACAACCTTTTTTCTCTTCTCTATCCCCTAAGAATTTTTGTCATATTGCGAGCACCCCATAACTTATGCTCAATCTTCCTCTATCAGGGCTTGACATTAACTTTTTACTCAGTTTTTGCTCACCGGCCACAGTGGCTAGTGGTTTTCCAGAGACATTAGCCATTCAGCTTTTCTACTAGCCACAGTTCTGTTGTCAGTTTTTTTTAGTATTCAGTATCTTAAGCCCTATACTAGTGATTACCAACCTTAAGCGACCCCTTATTTTCCCCTTCGTAAACCTTGGTGACCCCGAGGTCCAAGAGGTGTTCATGTCATGCACGCTCTCTTCCTCATGAAAACGCATTTCTTTACCTGTGTTTAATGTGGACCTTGAATGTTGTTGTTTTAGTCACACATGTGAACTACAGTATATTAAAGGTTCAATACCCTTGATATCCAGAGGGTGCCGTGACCCTTGGTGGATGTTTGCCAACCCCCTTGGGGGTCCCGACCCCCTAGGTTGGGAACGACTGCCGCATTCAATACCTGGCACTGCACTGCATATTTTATTCATGGACACACTTCTTTTGTCTGCAGATCATCCATAGAGACGTTAAGCCGGAGAACGTTCTGGTGACGCCACAGGGCGTACTGAAGCTTTGTGACTTTGGCTTTGCGCGGACGCTGGCTCTACCGGGAGAGCCTTACACTGACTATGTGGCAACACGCTGGTACAGGGCCCCTGAACTGCTGGTGGGAGACCCCAAATATGGCAAGTAGGTACAGTGTGTGTGTGTGTGTGTGTGTGTGTGTGTGTGTGTGTGTATATGTGTGTGCATGTGCGTGCATGTGCGCATGCGTGCGTTCGTGCGTGCATGCGTGCGTGCTTGCAGCCTTGTCCGCGTGTATTTGCCTGCATGTCTATGTTGAAGCTGTGTGTCTGCGCGTGCGTGTGTGTGTGTGTGTGTGTGTGTGTGTGTGTGTGTGTGTGTGTGCGTGTGCATTCATGTACTGTATGAGGGAGGGAGGGAATTATATTGTGTCTCAGTGTTGTGAATATCTAACCGTGTGCGTGTGTGCGCACGCACGCACGTCTTTGTGTCCGTGTGTATGTGTCTTTGTGTGTGTGTGTGTGTGTGTGTGCGTGTGTGCAGGGCTGTGGATGTCTGGGCTGTGGGCTGTGTGTTTATGGAGATGCTAACAGGAGAGCCACTGTTTCCTGGAGACTCTGACATTGACCAACTCTACCACATCATCAGATGCATAGGTAACACACACACGCACACACACACACACACACACACACACACACACACACACACACACACACACACACACACACACACACACACACACACACCGACATTGACCAACTCTACCACATCATCAGATGCATAGTAACACACACACACACACACACACACACACACACACACACACACACGTACACCGACATTACTCCACCACATAATCAGATGCATAGTTAACACACACACACACACACACACATGTACACTGACATTGACCAACTCTACCACATCATCAGATGCATAGGTAAACACATTGCTGCATAGGTAAAACACACATACACACACACACACACATATGTCGATCAACTCTACCACATCATGCATAGGTAACTAACACACGCACACACACACACACACACACACACACACACACACACACACACACACACACACACACACACACACACACACACATTTTGAGTAGATCACTTTTGTAAACTAGTTTCCATGTTCAGTGTCATCCTTAGTGTGTCAAAAATGGCTATAAACAGGGGTGTTATTTATGAAATTGTGTAAATGCTTGTCATTTGTCATTATTTGCAACATAGAATAATGCCTTGTTCAGACCAGGAGCGACCAACGCGAACGGAACGACGAAATTCATTATTTTTGTATGGAGGGTGCACGACCAGTGCTACCAGAGCGATTTCGCCAGGAGCGAAGCTTCCTGAGCGACCAGAGCGAATTTTAACGATAAAAAGTCAGCTAATCTTATGGTAATGAGCTATGACGCGGTTTGGCGAAAACCAATTGGAATGTTCATATCAACGAATGTCCCAGGCTGTCAAGCCAGAACCGTTATGTGATTAGCTAAATCAAATGTCAATGCCACGTCCAGAGCGAATACAGCGAATTCAACGCTAAACTTCTTCTGCTACCTCCGCTACCAGGCAGCGTAGTTCGCTCTTGGTCTGAATGAGGCATAAGAAGTGGTGGATAGTAGTGTGTGTGTGTGTGTTCATACAGGTAGTCTTACACCACGACATGAGGAGATGTTCTACCGGAACCCCCTCTTCTCTGGAGTCAGCCTTCCCGAGACCTCACACACCAACACACACACACTCACCGCACACTTCCTAGCACTGCAGCCATCCGCCGCCAGCCTCACTGAGGTACACACACACACACACACACACACACACACACACACACACACACACACACACACACACACACACAGAGATACCTAAGAGTACTGTATGCTGTGATTACCGTGCAGCTTAACTGAAGTATAGGCGCAGGGCCGGATTAAGATGGCCTGTGGCCCCTAGGCTACAGGTTGCTATGGGCCCCCCTAGAAGGCAAATTCTGCAACAAATGTATATAGACAATATCATAATTACAAGTTTGGAATTAAGGATAACATGTTTACCAATTGTACTCAACACAATAGCTGAATGTTTCAATATTGCATCTTGCAATTGCAATTCTGCTTTTTTTTCACTTTTGACCATTCAAGGGCCGCCTGGCAGGTGGGGGACCCTAGGATGCAGCCATAACACACACACACACCCACACCCACACCCACACACACACACACACACACACACACACACACACACACACACACACACAAACACACAGGGAGGGCAGTACCCAAGTGTATATGATATGCTTTCCATGCCAACATGTCATGCATGAATGAATGAACCACAGGAATGTGTATATGTGACCGAGAAAGGTACACCTCTCACTGAAACTGGTAAAATATTAACCTGACACATATTCTCTCTCTCTCTCTCTCTCTCTCTCTCTCTCTCTCCCTCTCTCTCTCTCACCGAGGTATATAAAGTAGAAGTGGACATACACTTTCAAATGTACCGTTATTACAAGACTAGTACACGATATAACAGCCTATACGGTAACACTTTATTTTAAAGTTTCATTATTAAGGTTTACTTAAAAGTACAAGACGTTTTGCAGCTAAAAATGTCTATCTCTGCAAATTCAAAATGGCAGACATGGAGAAGATCCCCCTTTTCATGTATGAAGTGCAAGTGCAATTTTCCAAGTTGTAATGAATACTTAGATGGTCATGGTAAGTACAGTATTTGTGAAAGGTAACATTTGTGAATGGACATGAATCTGGAAAGTACTAAAAAGTTTACTCAGTGCACCTTTAAGTACACTGTAACAATGACCCCTTAAAAAGTGTTACCCTTAGGATGACCAGATGTCCAGAAAAATTCGGGACAGTCCCGAATTCTAAGCGTTTGTCCCGAATCCCGAATCTGACTGTGCATGTCCCGAAATGTAGACTTACCTAATAATAGCGTTTTAACCAGGTACACATCTCAAACTATGTGCTACTGTCGCCTGTGCCCCCGAGAGGCTGCTTGCACAGCCCGAAATGTGGGAAAGTGGTTGCGTGCCGCCCCAAGTAATGTATCTATTTTATCTTTCTTACATTCTAATTCCATTCGATTGCAACAAGCGTGAGCAATGACCGGTGCAAATTATCACTTTTAATGACAAAATGACAGTAGCGACATGGCAGATGAAGAGCCCCACCATGCGAGTAAAAAACAGAAGCGACAGTGCAGGTAGAGGAAGGAATGGGGAGGGGAACTATTCATGGATTACCATGGAAAGGCTTTCTGTAAGCTGTGCAAAAAAGACTGGCATTTCTCACGGAGGAGACGGATATGAAAGTGCATGCTAGTAGTAGCCTAAACTACACAGTAGGCTACAAATGCCACAATTGTACAAAGAAACACGCGGTGTCTTCTTTCTTTAATAAACAAGATGACAGTGTATGATAAAGTTGCTGCTGCTGAGATAACATCTGTATTTCACTGTGTCACGCTGCTCTTTTGTCAGGCTGTGGCTGGTTTTACCAAAGATTCTTTTAATTCTAACATAATAGACCGTCTCTGGTTTTACATCGTTCTGTCAGCATGCATCCTCGCAATTATGCATTCCTTTATACACTGTTCTTCTACTTTTACTTTATACAACCTGCTCTCGCGCGCTCTCTCTCTCTCTCTCTCTCTCTCTCTCTCTCTCTCTCTCTCTCTCTCTCTCTCTCTCTCTCTCTAACTGACAGGAATGCCTGCAAATTGATCCAGACAACAGGCCGTCTTGCGTCGATCTGCAACAACACGAGTATTTCACTAAAGATGGTTTCATCCTCAGGTATCTATCTACTCGCACGGAGACTACTCAACTGAAAGTTAACAGGCCCACACAGACAAAACACTCACTCACTCACTCACTCACTCACTCACTCAATCACTCAGCCATTCAACCAAACCTCTGGTGCTATATTGTTCAGGTTTCATCAGGTGGTCAGCTCAAAAGAGGACATGAAGGAGAGCACCCCCTCCCCAAAAGTAGTCAGAGCAACCAAACAGGAAACAGAAGATAGGAGGGTGAGATTTTCCTGAAGTTGTCCATGCAATGGCATATTTCACTGTGTCTATGTGATTGTCGTTTGATTTTGTCTATGGTTTTTTTTTAATTAGTTTTGTCCTCTGCCTTTGTATTTTTTACTTTAAGCTAGCTGCCACTCTTGGCTGGAAAGAAGAGACATTGTAGGTCAATGAGACCTTAGAGTTAAATAAATACAAAACCTAGCTCCTTTTGATATACACATACCCCTCTCCATCTCTCTCTCTCTCTCTCTCTCTCTCTCTCTCTCTCTCTCTCTCTCTCTCTCTCTCTCTCTCTCTCTCTCTCTCTCTCTCTCTCTCTCTCTCTCTCTCTCTCAATCTCCTCACGAGTCAGCCCACTCATTCAGACTGGTAGCTATAATAACCTATTTAGTAAAGCAAAATTAGAATGGCCATTTACAAATCGATAAACCTACTAAACTACTTCATTTAAGTTTTGTTATCCCTCATCTTGTTTCATTTATTGAATCTGTCTTATTATTGCCCAGGTTCCTATCCTTAAAGACCCCCCTTCTAAGCCCTCGCCCAATGCACCAATTAAATGCCGAGAAGAGGAGCTGGAGTCCCGTCCCCTCACTAGCCAGGAACTGTCCTGCGGGTCCTTGTCCAGGCCCATCCCTCCCATCCCCAACAACCCCCTGACCAGTGGAGTGGGGGCAGCATCCGGAGCACTCAGGTAGCCTTCAGTCGAGCCAGACTGAATGTGAAAACATTAGAAGTTTAGAAGAACTTTAGAACTTGCATTGTTATTGATAGGCAGGGGAAGGGATACCACAGGGATGTGTGTTGTTGTTGTTGTGATTCTATAAATTATATATCTATATCTATAAATCTATATCTATAACTATATCTATAGATTATAATAATGAACAAGGCTGTACCAACTCACCAATCCCGGTCAGATCTCACGCACATCCAATTGTTTTTAGCCGGGTGCAGGGGTCCAAATGTAAAGTTCATGTAAGGCAAGAAAGACCTGAGAGGAAGGGCAGTGGTATCCCAAAACGTCATGAAAATTTAAAAAATCCTCACCTGGCAAAAATATTTTTTAGCCTCTAGGTTTGTTGGTCTAGTTTACTAAGCTAGCACTGTGGTAATATTCAGTATATGGTTGTGTGTTCTTTCCTCAATCGGTGCATTTGAAATTTGGAGTTAATTATTTTGTGCACTCTTATATACTCATGTAAGTGTTTATGGTACACTGTGTTTCTGCCGTGTGTGTGAGTGCGTGTGTGTGAGTGCGTGTGTGCGCGTGTGTGGGTACGTGCGTGTGTGTGTGTGTGTGTGCGTGTGTCTGGGTGTGTGTGTATGTTTATGTGTTGTGTTTAGGTCCTTCGATAAAAGTAAGAAGCATGTAAACATACTCAACCGCATCTCCCAGCAATCTGTATCCGGACATCTTGCAGGACAGGTGAGTGTGTGTGTGGGTTGGTGTGTCCAGTTATACTACCACTACCACCACTACAACTAACACTAATATTACTACTACTATTACTACTACTTCTACTATTTCTTATAATATAATAGTAACATTTACAATAGCCACAATAGTAATTCATACAAATAATAATTATTATACTATTAATGAATTAGGCTACTTTGGACTTACTTTGGACAGTTAAAGCTACAAAGCCTCTCATTCATTCATTCAGATCATGGTAGTCGAAATGCATCTATTGTTCAGTGCTTGCTATCAGGGTTTTCCTGTTCATACTTCATAGTACTAAGCCTCACTGGCATCAAGCCAGAGCCAGCCCACGGATATCAAAGAGGAGTGCATGGATAGACAATGTTACGTGTGCTAGACCTCTCGGTTAGGGGTCAGGTATCAGAGATGCTGATTGGTCGAGCTGATGTTCCAAAATAGACTGGTTGCCTAGGTGATGAGGAGCTCTTGACAACAATGGACTGACTGACTGACAATGGACTGACCGACTGACAATAGACTGACTTACTAAAGGACTGAATAACTGACGCGGAGGCGGCTGCTGCAAAATTGACTTTTTGTCAGATATGTTTGCTGATACTGTATACTACACAGAACCTGACTGCATTGTGTGGGTGTGTGAGTGAGTGAGAGAGAGAGAGAGAGAGAGAGAGAGAGAGAGAGAGAGAGAGAGAGAGAGAGAGAGAGAGAGAGAGAGAGAGAGAGAGATTTTGTAACACTTAAAAGGTGTGATAAAAAAGTAAGCAACGTGAACACTAAATAGAGTAGTGATGAACAGTGTGTGTCCTAGATTGATTTACAGTGTGTGTGTGTGTGTGCATGTTTGTGTGTGTGTGTGCATGTGTGTGTGTGTGTGTGCGTGCGTGTCTGCATGTGTGCGTGTGTGTCGGTGCATGTGTGCGTGTGTGTGTTTTCATTAGATGGCCAGTGAGAGAAGTTTTGTGTGTGATCGTTCAGTCGGGACCGTGGTGAAGAGAAAAGAGACACACACACATCGGACCGACATCCGCCTCCCCGAACTCAAAAACACACTCCTGCCAGAACTCAGAGGAACAGAGGGTAGGGGAGAGAGAGAGAGAGAGAGAGAGAGAGTGTGTCTGTGTGTGCGTCTGTATTTGTGTGTGACAGGGTTCCCGCAGGGTCTAAAAAAGTCAAAAAACTGTCATTTTAGGCCTAACAAAGTAAAAAAACAAAAAAAAAAACAGCCAGATTTTCCATTCTAGGTCTAAAATGTATTTTACCCAGGTCTAAAAAATGTTACCGCCTTTCATTTCCGCAGAATTTTAAATATTTCGATTTACTGCGAGGCAAAGTCAAGCCTACAAAAAAATTAAAAGACGCTCGCTTTCGGCTATGTGCGTTTGTCTGCCAATGAAGTGAGAGGTAAACACTGAGAGTGTAATTTTAGCCAATCAGAAGTAAAATGGGGCGGGTTTCCTGAAGAGCATTGCGCTCCGCATTGCCTTGCCTAGGCTACAACAAGTCCATTTGGAAAAAAATATTTCGTGATGCAGGATATATCAAAAACAAATGGCTATGGGTATGGGCAGAGGCATGTGCTGGCTTCTGGAAACCGTCTACTGTATGCATCTTGTGGCAAAAATATTTAGTTGGGCGACGAGATCTCGCTCATAGCCGCTGTTGGTGTCCAACATCTTTACCCTGACTTATCGGAAGAAACAAGACAGATTCAGCGGAATTATCACCAAATACACCAAATAACGCCCATCCGTCATTTTAAAAAGTCATGCTAGGGAGACTGCTTCTGTGAAATACTTGTCTCTAGTCAGCTGCCTCTAACAAAGCATGACTTCGCTCGCTTCCCTTCGCTTCTCTTGACAACTTCCATAAAACAAAAGTGGCTAAGGCTGATATAGCTGTTTTATCGCTAAATTAGCTGTGTAACAATTGGGATAATGCAATTGTTTACGTGTATTCTGATTGCAGTAAAGCCATGCTCTACTTTTATACGTTTTAGAAGTCGCTGGACTTCAAAGTGCCACTTGACTGCGTTTCCGTAGTCCTATGCATTTCAGGGACAGCGTCAATGGAAGCGCATCGCAACCAACACAATATTTTCTGCCTCATTTCATTACCCTGCGCAGCTCTTAGCCTTCGTGTACAACGGTGTTGCTCCTACAGCAACGATAATTTTAACCTCTTTGGCCATATGGACGAGTAGCCTACTGCTTGTCTCTTTAGATTCAATCAGTAGTGAGGAAACAAATCCCGACATCCAAGAGAATAGCAACTTTAACTTTAAAGAATAGCAAGTTTAATGGGCAACATGTGCTCTGGCACTACAAACCAGGATTTCCCCCGGCACTTAGGCCCATATTGAAGGCAGCCACCTTACAACAGATCTCACCTTCACTTAAGTCCCCTGAAGTTTTTATTTTATTTTATACAAGACGTGTCATATTAGATCTGAAACTGCATAACATTAAAATGATGTCAAGGGCCGAATAGATTACCTTAAAGGTTCCCCAACCCTCATCTAATGTTATGTAGGCTGTTTGATTTTCTGCTAATTTCCACGTAGGCTATTTATCTTAATAATATTAATAATAATAATAATTCAATTTTGTATAGCACTTTTGTAAATACCCAAAGACGCTTTACAGAACATACACATAAAACAAAAACATGAACAGACATTCAAAGACATACAGAGACTAAAACACAACACAACGGCAATGGAAAGTTCTTTTTTTGTCCATAAATAATGACGGTATGGAGCGTTCACGTTAGTGGAGAAATAGTCCGAAAGTTTTGTGTGTATTTTTTGAGTTAGTGAATGATAAGGAGTGGAAGAGAACGAGTAGCGGCAGCCAAAACGTGCCAGCGTCCACTCGCCCTCATTCCGGAAATTTTGCTCACAATGGTCTCAAAAAGTCTAAAAAAGGTCTAAAATTTTACCTGCTGAATCCTGCAAGAACCCTGGTGTGTGTGTGTGTGTGTGTGTGTGTGTGTGTGTGTGTGTGTGTGTGTGTGTGTGTGTGTGTGTGTGTGTGTGTGTGTGTGTGTGTGTGTGTGTGTGTGTGTGTGAAAAAGAGAGACAGAAGCAAACAGAGAGAGAAAAATCTTTATTTTTTAGTTTCTGTGTGTGTGTGTGTGTGTGTGTGTGTGTGTGTGTGTGTGTGTGTGTGTGTGTGTGTGTGTGTGTGTGTGTGTGTGTGTGTGTGAGAGAGAGAGAGAGAGAGAGAGAGAGAGAGAGAGAGAGAGAGAGAGAGAGAGAGAGAGAGAGAGAGAGAGAGAGAGAGAGAGAGAGAGAGAGAGAGAGAATGATGATCGTTATTGTTCAGTGTGCTGGAGAGGAATCGTAGATTGTAGTAGATTGTGCTTTGTGATTGCAGGAAAGCACAAGCCCAATAAAGAGAAAGAGCAGAAGAAAGAGACAAAGATCCCCTCCATAACACCAGTGGACCTGCACTGCAATTCAAATCTGTGACTGGTGTGCACGCACACCCACACACATGCGCACACCCACACACACACGCAAACGCACACACAGTTATTACTGAATCAAACATGTATCACAAATACTGTTACTATTTTATTGTTATTACCATACCCGTATTGTCATCACTGCTAGCATTAACATTTCACATAAGATTGTATAGAAATAGTCATATAATTTGACAAGAAGAACACAATGCAAGGCATGACACTTTAAACACAGCATTAAACAGATTCAACTTTCACTCACACATGCACACGCGCACGCGCACACACACACACACACACACACACACACACACACACACACACACACACACACACACACACACACACACACACACACACACACACACACACGCACACACGCACACATAAACACACACAAGGGGCCCAGGACAAAGTCATCTGAAAGGGACCTCCTTCCCAATACATGCAATTTAATGGGGACCTAATTCTGGGGCCCCTTTCTACTTGGGCCCGGGACAACTAAGCCTTTTGCCCCCCCCCCATGTCAGCTTCCCTGCACACACACACACACACACACACACTTATGCGTATATATAGGAAGACTCTTATTTTTAATTGTCTGTCTGTTTTCTTTTGTCATCACAGGTATGCGTGCTGAAGCTAGTCTCAACCAGATTTAAAGAGCATAGATAAAAGGCTTAGAGACAATGAGCGGGAGGAGCTCGACAAACTTAAAGACACAAAATGTTTTATCCCCCATAGATTTGTTTTTTAATGTGCAATGTTTCAACCCAGATGAGTTTTTCTAAGATGATGATATCGTTCTTTGTCTCTGGAGGAAACATTGCGCCTCTAAAACTTTTGGGAGATACAGCATTATGTTGGGGTATCTGTCAGCTCAGCTACATGGGAGGAATATTCAGATTTTGAGCGGAATGCTGGCATTGTGCAAGTACCATGTGAAGTCTTAATTCATTCTAAATGTGGCCGTGTTTCGGGAATATTCCGGTTGGTTGCAGAACATTATTCCACACATATAAACAGAATATTCTGGACCTTATTTAAATTGAATACTGACAATATTACAAAAAAAGTGAGAATGGAATGCTTCATTGGGTCACTTATTGTTACTTAAGTTTAGCAAAAAAAATGCTCATCAAAAAAACGTGGGTGTCCAAACAGCAATCTAAATATGATAACAACTTTTGAGGCCCTTTTTTCATTAGATCCTGGCTATATGACTATATATGCATTTCACCATAGTGTCTTCATCAGGTCCCGCCGCACAGTTCGCCGCTATGTCCAAAAGCATAGGTATGTATCCAGAATCTAATAAAGGCTTTTTTAACATTATTAAGGAGTACCTCAAAAATTGTCTTTACTGACACCTCCCAGTACAGATGTACAGACTACTACTGCACCGTGTAATATTTCATTTCCAGATTTCATGCTGCCCACTCTCAAATGTTAACTTTTTACAAATACTTACCACCACCATCACATTCTAGGTATGCATTTTCATTGGGAAAATTGCACTTTACATACATGAAAAGAGGGATGTTCTCCATGGTCCGCCATTTTGAATTTAATTTAAAATAGACATAGATGAAAAACTTACTGTAGCCTACTTTGGTCACACTAGTAAATATTGGTTTATTATTTAGTAAATTTTCACGAAAATATAAAATTTGGCAATATAGGCAACACAATTTCAATGAGCATCATCATAGTTGCAATACTTACTCTGGCCACCATCCTACACAGTGCACCTTTAAAAGGCAGTGAAGGCAGGTCTTCTAATCTATACCATGGACTCAGCTCACCTGAAGTTTCCCACGTTATATTTTCCCCTTGCATCAATTCAGGTTACGCATGGGAAAGGCTCGTAAACACAGGGCAGTTAAAGATGCCCTCACACCCGTCATTTAATCATTGTGCTGAAGTCATAAACAGTCTCCAGTCTAGTGATTTGCACTTTGTCAGACTCTTTATGCTGGTCCAGGAAGATGATTTGTTTATTATGTGCAGAGGACATTGTATCCATGTCATCAAACCTAAACAGTGTATATAATGTGAATAATAACAAATGAACGCTATATTAAACAGATGATGGTTTGAATGCACTGTTAAGATATTCACACACACACACACACACACACACACACACACACACACACACACACACACACACACACACACACACACACACACGAGTTCGGCCAGCAGAACATATACTGTACACAATTGAGTGACATTTTTTGTACCTGCATTAAAGGAGTAGTCCGGTGTGAAATGGTTTACGTTGTGTCAATATGTGATGCTGAGCGCTGACGTTTGCCTCATACCTCGCATCCAAAGGTCCCCTGCATTCCGAAATCCGAGTGGTAGGCGGGACCCCGCGAGCTAGGTGAAATGCAGCTTCTGTCGGGAGGTCCTGGCACCTGTGTTAGCCATGGGGCTAAATCTTTACTTTACACCCATTTACGAGGCTCAAAGTTGCAAAAATGTTGATCCCGTAGTGTCGGGTGGTTGTTGACATGTAAATCCAGGCACTGAGAAGTTTGATAGTGCACCGTTGTTTTAACTACAATTACGTTTTTGAAGGCTGCGCCTCGGAGGACTCTGCCGGGCGCCGCCATCTTTTTTTCTAGTCGCGATACGTCAATAGGTCATGTGATACATCACGTGGTTATTGGACTGCAGTCGGAGACCGTCTAAAACTTCAGCTTCAGCGACAAAACACCCATTGTATAAAAAAACAAAACAAACCAAACCTATAAGTACTGTAATATTTTGTCGCTGAAGCTGAAGTCAGTTTTAGACGGTCTCCGACTGCAGTCCAATAACCACGTGATGTATCACATGACCTATTGACGTATCGCGACTAGAAAAAAAGATGGCGGCGCCCGGCAGAGTCCTCCGAGGCGCAGCCTTCAAAAACGTAATTGTAGTTAAAACAACGGTGCACTATCAAACTTCTCAGTGCCTGGATTTACATGTCAACAACCACCCGACACTACGGGATCAACATTTTTGCAACTTTGAGCCTCGTAAATGGGTGTAAAGTAAAGATTTAGCCCCATGGCTAACACAGGTGCCAGGACCTCCCGACAGAAGCTGCATTTCACCTAGCTCGCGGGGTCCCGCCTACCACTCGGATTTCGGAATGCAGGGGACCTTTAGATGCGAGGTATGAGGCAAACGTCAGCGCTCAGCATCACATATTGACACAACGTAAACCATTTCACACCGGACTACCCCTTTAAGAAAAAGGTCAACAGGCTTATTATTATATTGTGTTATACTGCAGTTATTAAACAAAGATGAGACACATGGCTTGAGTATATTCTAAAGTTGGTTTATAATTGATTACATTTTTTTTTACAAAACGTTGTTATAATATACAGTAAATAATGACTTCATAAGAATTGAATGTGCTATTCTTATTGTTCTGCTTACTGTTGGAATTAAAAAGAATTGTCAAAATCACACTTTCTGTGTGTTTCTGTGTGTGTTTGCGAATCAATGCGTGCATGTGTGCATGTGTGCATGTGTGTGTGTATGTCTGTGTGTTTGTGGGCTCGTCCTTGTGCGTGCGTGCGTGCGTGCGTGCGTGCGTGCGTGCGTGCGTGCGTGCGTGCGTGCGTGCGTGCTCGTTCGAAAAGATTATATTATGTCCAGTCTCTACTTCCTTAACTCCTCTGATGAGGAAGAGTCTGATCCTCTCCTGGGGGCGGGTCCCCATGGTAATCCAAGCACGGACCCCACCCTCGTCCCATCCCGTGTCTGAGTCGGGACCGCCCACCATGGCAACACAGCGCCAGCATTACCACGGTTTCGCCTCGTCGCCACGACTCCCGTTCTCGGAACCGGCCTGCGAGCAGCAGCAGGAGTTCCCCCTCTCTGATTGGTCAAGAGGAGGACCAGCAGAGAAAGCAATTGGTCCCTCTTCAGCTGGGCGTTGCCTTGGGATTGTTTGAGGGTGGGGTTCGGGAGGCGTGCCTGTGTCTGTGGCTGGATTGGCGGTGTTGGTGGTTTTGGTGGGGTGGCGGTAGTTGCTGGTTGCTGGGCACTGGTGGTGGGAAGTGGAGGTGGTGCTATGGTGATGATAAAGCAAGGCGGGACTGGGGCTCCGTCAAGCTCCGGCGGCTGGAAGCCGTCCAGCCACACACCCTGGCCTTCTCCTACACAACAACCGTGAAAAACATTCAACAATCAAAACTAAGTTATCGCCGGTATTTATAACAAGTATTCAGAAAACAGGGTATTCAAGATGCAACAATGATGTGTGTGTGTGTGTGTGTCTTTTCTTATTTTCACTGGTAGTTTTTATTTTGTTCTTCTATTCACTAATTTTATTCTATTTTATTATTTTTTTAAATTTTATTTCATATTTGGATGCCATCCAGTCATGCACCCTGACCTGCTCCGTGACAACCGGGAAGAACATTCAACAATAAACAAAGCTGAATTATTGCCAGAACCTCAAGATACCACAAACTTATTCATGGATGTTTTTTTAGAAGGTTTAGCCTGGATAACCGCACCCTGTCAAGCTCTTAGATAACGTAGAGCATTCAACAATCCAAACAAATTCATTTTTTGAGAAATTATTCGACAGAACAGAACATAGATGTTTTTAAAGCCACTTGAGGTTATATTTAACGTGTGGAAACACACTTCCCAGCTCCCTAACAACCGAAAGAATATTCAACAGTCAAAACAAATTGATTGGCAGGAATTATAACAACAATTAAGAACAAACTTGATCATGGGTGTTTTTTAAAGCCACTGAACGTTTATATTTAAAGGAGAAGTCCAGTTTTTTGAACATTAAGGCCATTTTCTGAGTGGTCTGCCATCTTTTAGAGTCCCCCTCACCGTTTATTTCATGATTGCTGCAGTCTCTGTTATTTGGCTGATTTGGATTTGATCTCAACTAGCTTTAGAATGGCCGTCTATGGGCACCTGCAACTCTGTTCTTAAAATCACCTTTAACATTTGTTTTGAAGAATATGCAACTCAGCAAGTGTTCAACAGTATTCACTGGTGTTCCTTAGCAATTTTTGTAGCGAAATATGGCATCTGTCATGTTTTATGTGTGTTTTATGTAGCAATTTGTAAATTAAGTTTCACTTTCACTTTCACTTTCTTTCACAAAATGGCAAATAAAAAATGACAGAAGCCAAATTTCGCCTTGAAACTTGTTAGGGACTGCTAGTGAACACCTGTAACCACTTTGTGAGCTGTAGACTTTCGAAAACAAATGTTAAAGTTGATTTTAAGAACAGAGTTGCAGGTGCTCATAGACGGCCATTCTAAAGCTGGTTGAGATCAAATCCAAATCAGCCAAATAACAGAGACAGCAGCAAACATGAAATAAACGGTGAGGGGGACTCTAAAACATTGCAGACCACTCAGAAAATGGCCTTAATGTTCAAAAAACTGGACTTCCCCTTTAAGCAGCATAACCACACCTGGCCAACTCCTCGAAAACCAAGAAAGAACATTCCACCATTTCAACAGTCAAAACAAAATAGAGCTTGAAAGTGACGTCAATTCCCCCGATTTCATGGGACCTCAACAGCGAAAATTTTAGCATGTAATCCAATGGCGGTATTAAAATGATATTTCGATCCCCTTCGAGTTATGCCACGAGCTCCATATATGTTGTTTCTGATATTTTTGTGTAATTTTTTGTACGAACCCCCAAGGGTGTGTTTCTTCACATTTTTCATGCAGACGTCCTCGGGACAAAATATTGATATATCTGCATGAATAATCTGTATCTAGTCTCTTAAACAGCATATTTGTAGCCTAGCGCATATAATGGCTGAAATCAGAAGATATTTACTCGCAACCATGTCGTTAGATGGTCAGCTTAGGTCCTGTAAAATGCAGAACTAAGGGGTGGGACTTTCAAGCTCTATTATTGCCAATGATTACATTTCAACTAATTTGATCAGAGGTGTTTTTTAGAGCCACCGAAGGTTTATATTTAACCAGTATAACCACACATAATGAACTCCCAGACAACAAACATTCCCACATTATCACAATAAAATGGCAGCCAGTAATTAGAAGAATTCAGAGCACACTTGAACATATTTTTTAAAGCCAGCTGAAGGTCATATGGTAACACCTTAATTTACAGTTTATTGGCTTACATAAGGGTATCATTCAACCATAAATGACATGACATGTCAGGAACATTAATGACACATTGTTGTTTTTTTATGACTTGTCATAATGTGTCATTCGGTTTTCGGTATGGCAACAGTGTTACAGTTCATATTTAAGCTGTCCAACCAAACACAAACAAATTGATTGCCACTATTTACAACAATTAAGCAATTAAGAAGATCAAAGATTATTTGTAAAGCCACTAAAATGATCATTTAAAGTTAATAAATTGACCCCATCCAGACATCCCAAATATCAGGCCCCTCCCCATCTTGCTTCAGAGTCTCATTAATATAGTCTATGTAGTGTACACACACACATATCTATGTCGGAAAAAAATGAGTGTAGTAAGTAAATAATGAGTAAAATATAACTACAAACGAATAAATTAAAAGAGAAAAATTGAGGTAATAAAGTGTTTATAATTATAAGTGTGAGTGTTTTTCGTTATGTAGACTCACCTGTGGACACCTCCAAGAATAATGAGATCAAGACGAGGAGTAGCCAGTAGGTGAGGACAACCATCCTACTCAACAAATCAACAAGAATATGAACACTCACACATTCACTTATGTACACAAACACACTCAGGTACTCTCAGGTATTCCTCTCTTTGAAGACAGAGACAAGCTCACTGACTCAAACTCTCTGAAACACTGAAATGACTAAACTTAACTACTAAAGTTGAAGGCCCTATATACTCCTGCTGGTGAGTACACACACACACACACACACACACACACACACACACACACACACACACACACACACACACACACACACACACACACACACACACACACACACACACACACACAGAGTGTAAGCGTTTAATCCAATGTGGCAGGCCCAGGCCCTGTATACGCCTGGTGATGAGCACACACACGCACACGCACACGCACACACACACACACACACACACACATGCACACGCACACACGCACACACACACACACACGCATGCACACATGCACATGCACACGCACACACACACACACACACACACACACACACACACACACACACACACACACACACACACACACACACACACACACACACACAGACACAGACACAGACACACACACAGAGGGACTTTTTAGTGTAAGCATTTAAGCCCACTGCATCCCTGTGGCTGTGTCATGTTAAGTCTGTGGGTATGAGAGAGAAAGAGGTAGCTAGCTGGGGGTGGTATGGAGTAATCTAGCAGCGATCATCTCTGGAGATTCCCTGCCCTGCACTGGGTGGTGTACTGTCCGTGTATGTGTGTGTGTGTGTGTGTGTGTGTGTGTGTGTGTGTGTGTGTGTGTGTGTGTGTGTGTGTGAGTGTGAGTGTGTGTGTGTGTGTGTGTGTGTGTGTGTGTGTGTGTGTGAGTGTGTGAGTGAGTGAGTGAGAGCGTGTGTGCGTGCGTGCGTGTGTGCGTGTTGTCTCCCCATTAGCAATTACTCATAGGGGCTCACAGACGGCGTAGAAATTACCTAAACTGACTCACTGTTGCATTTTTTTAAAGCATATTGCAATTGACTTGTGTATAACAACGGGCTTAACAAACAATTGCAAGTTGGAGCCTGCTCATTTTGGTTTATGAAAATGTGTCACTAACCTGCTGTGAAAGCTGCAAATCATTTCACCATATGATGCTTTTGCGCACCCCATTTCGAACGGTGTGTTGGATGTACGTAACTAATGGTCCAAAGTAGGACAAATATCCTACTCACCATAATATGAATAATGCAAGTGTAATGCATAGCCAAGGACGTAACTTTGATTTTGACAATTGGTGGGGACACAAAAGTGCTCCAAGACAAAGATTCACGAAAGCATGGCGTTCCAAATATCCAAACTCCAAGTCATGCAAGAGCCCAATCAGGCTCAATGCCTCAATGAGGACCCCATGATTTTTAACTGTATCCCTTGCTTTCAGTCCCTTTGTTTCAAGGATAGTAGCAATCTTTTGTCTCTCCTCTCTTTTCCCAAATACAATTACTTCAGTTTTATCTGTGTTCAGCTGGAAGAAATTGTGAGACATCCATTTGTTAATTTGGCCAATGCAATGATAGAGTGATTCAAGGGGGGTGTAGTCATTAGGGGACATAGATAGGTAGGGTTGGGTATCATCTGCATAGTTATGGTAATTTATTGAGTTATTCTTTATAATGTGTTCCAGTGGCAGCAAACAGATTGAACAATAGTGGTCCCAGAATGGGGCCCTGGGGGACCCCACAGTTCAGAGACATCGGTGATGAGGTATGTCTTCCAATGGCGTCAAAAAAACGTCTTTGTTGTAGGTACGACTTTAACCAGTTGATCACTATGCCTGTGAAGCCAACCCAGTGTTCCAGTCTATGTAGTAGTATGGCATGATCAACTGTATCAAACGCTGCACTTAAGTCTAATAGCACCAGGACGGATGTTTTGCCAGCATCAGAATTCAGTCGTATATCATTCATAACTTTAATAAGAGCTGTTTCAGAGCTGTGGTAGGCACGGAAGCCTGATTGAAACTGGTCAAGGTAGCTATTGGACGTTAGAAAGGCAGTTAATTGGTGAAAAACAAATGTCTCTATTATCTTACCCATCAATGGTAAATTGGATATGGGCCTATAGTTGTTTAGTACCAGTGCATCCAGGTTGTTCTTTTTCATTAAGGGTTTCACAACTGCTTCTTTCAGACAGCCTGGGAATATGCCAGTTTGTAGAGAGGTGTTGATGATCTGAAGTACATCAGGTGATATCAGGTGTAAGATGGATTTGAAGAAAGCTGTTGGTAGAATGTCTAAGTCGGAAGTTGAGGAGCTAAGACTTTGTGCCGTTCTGTTAAGAATGTGGTATAATTGCTCTAGACAGGGGTGGGCAAACTCAGGCCCGGGGGCCACATGTGTTAGCCAGGCTGTGCCCTCTTAGTAACACAATACTTTCAGCATTGCAACTAGTCAGGTCAAAAGCAATGCAAGTATTTTCTGAGTTCCCGAAAATACGGGAACTCTTATCACTTTGTTGGTAAGCAAACAAACATAAGCAAACCAAGGGAGGCCGGTCAACCATGCCGTTTGGAAAATGTTAATTGTTGTGCTCTTGGTCAGACCAAGTCTCAGAGAGATTTGAACGTCGATGATAATCAGGCTACACATGCGGCCCGCTGAGCCATTTCATCTGGCCCGCAGAGCTTTTGCAACAAAGACAAGTTTTAAATCCAATATGCAGCTCACTCGCAGAGTAAGATTAAGTCTGTTTTACTATACTGCCCTGAGGTTCATTACTAACTGTAGGGCTGTATGTGTGTATGTGTGTGTGTGTGTGTGTGCGTGTGTGTGTGTGTGTGTGTGTGTGCGTGTGTGCATGCGTGCATGTGTGCATGTGCAGCCTGATCTCCAAAAATTCTGTGCTCCTGGACACGGATGTTAAGGACACGAAATCCGTGTCCAGGAGCATGGATTTTGCCAAAATTCTGTGCTCCTGGACACAGAATTGTTTTCCGTGCTCCTGGACACGGAATTGTTTTCCGTGATGGGCACACAGAAGTGCTTTCTATAGGCTATTACCACAGCACTGTGTTCACTCTGTCATCAGAAAATACATACCAAATGCTAATCCTAAACAAAATAATGTTATAGCAATTTAAGTTGTGCCCTGACCAAAACATTCCCTAACCTTAACCTGTCATTAAAGACATATTTTTGAGAAATACCTATTCCAGTTGGTTGCTAGGCTATCAAATTCATATAATGAATGAAAGAAAACTAGCTGTGCCCAGACCAAAACAATCCCTAACCCTAACCTGTCAGTAAGAAATGTATTTTTGGAGAAAAAATATTTGAAATGTGAAAAATCCTGAGAAAACACAAGACTGTGGAAACACAGAGCTGTGGGAGTATAGAGAGAGCACTTCTGTGTGTCCATCACGGAAAACAATTCCGTGTCCAGGAGCACGGAATTTTGGCAAAATCCGTGCTCCTGGACACGGATTTTGTGTCCTTAACATCCGTGTCCAGGAGCACAGAATTTTCGGAGATCATGTTGCAGCTGTGTGTGCGAGTGTATGCATGTGTGCCTGTGTTTGAGTGAGTGGGAGAGAGAGAGAGGGAGAGAGAGAAGTGTTTATGTTTGAAGGTGTGCAGTAAAGTAAAGAGTGACAGCCTTCTCTATGCCACATAAACTTCATAAATATTTTCCTAGTTGAATAAATATATGTCAGGAACAAATGCTATTGTTTAATTTCATTGTATAGGCCATTTATTCAATTTAGTATTTGTATTAGTATTACATTTAGACTGAATGAAGTATTGTTGTGTGTGTGTGTGTGTGTGTGTGTGTGTGTGTGTGTGTGTGTGTGTGTGTGTGTGTGTGTGTGTGTGTGTGTGTGTGTGTGTGTGAGAGAGAGAGAGAGAGAGAGAGAGAGAGAGAGAGAGAGAGAGAGAGAGAGAGAGAGAGAGAGAGAGAGAGAGAGAGAGAGAGAGAGAGAGAGAGAGAGAGAAGATGAACGAGTGAGAGAGAGAGGGTGTTTGAAGGTGTGTGTAGTAAAAACAGAGTGACAAGCTTCTCTTTAAGGGATGAGCCTGTCTACGCCACATAAACCTCATAAATATTTGGCTACTTTGTCCTCTGCCTTAAGTAAACACGCACCACACAATGTCAACGTGTTTACCCGCATGTGTGTCTGCGTGTGTGTAGTTGTGCTTGACGGATTGTCTACTCGGTGTGTGTGTGCGTGCGTGCATAGTGCTTGTGTGTGTGTGTGTGTGTGTGTGTGCGTGTGGGTGTGCGCGTGTGTGTCTGTGTGTGTGCGTTTGTGTGTAAGTGTGTGTGTGTGTGTGTGCGTGTATAAGTGCACGCTTGTACGTGTATCAGTGTGTATGTATGTAGTTGTGTTTGACGGATTGCCTCCTGTGCGTTTACGTGTTTGTCTGTGTGACTCTGTGTTTATATATGTGTCATGTGTGTCAGTGCGTATGCATTTCTGTGAGATGGATTGTCTCCTGTGTGTTTGTGTGTGTGCGTGTGCACGCATGCGTGCGTGTGTGCTTGTTTGTGTGCGCACGTGCATGCTTCTGCTTGAATCATTGTCTGCTGAGTGTGTGCATGTTTCTGCTTGACATATTGTCTGTGGTGTGTGCGTGTCTGTGTAGCTTTGTGTCTGTCTGTCTATAACAGGATTTTTCCACAACGAGCCACACCCTACTGACTCTCTTCTCTCTCTCTCTCTCTCTCTCTCTCTCCCCCTCTCTCCCCCTCCCAGAGACATTGGTCGCCATAACAGCTGAGAGATTTGAGACTCATATTTCTGTAGAGCGATAGGTGTTAAATTCCCCCGAGTCACACCCAACTGACAAGTCACTACGGAGTAAATTAGACATTAGCCAACCAGACGGGAAAAGTTGAAGCCAAAGTCTTGTGTTTCACAATGCCATGCAGTATCACCACAGACAGTTGTGGTTGGTGAGGGTTCTTCGTTAAACACACAGTTGTTGACGGTTGAGCTTTTACTTAATAATTCCCATTAAAAAAGAACCCTGATATGATTGGTTATACAGAGATCCTGTGCAGAAAAAAATGTCTGTGCTTCAACAGAGTATTAAAGGGGTATGCCACTATTTTGGGGCTTAATACAGCCAGGGTTTATAAAGGTGGTAAAGTGTCTTATTTTTCATGTAAGCCGTTGTCTTGCTTTAAGACAAGTTAAAAGAGGGAGCATGTCGCTAAGCTAGTGAAAGTCAATGCATCCATGTAACATGCTACAGTGATCCAATAAAACACTTTACCACCTTTATGAACCCCAGCCAACGATTTTAACTGTATTAAGCCCCAAAATAGTGGCATACCCCTTTAATATTGTGTACAGTATATGGGTCAGTGACGTTTCATCAGTAGCGCACGGCAAGTCAGGGCGCCGCAACGACAGCCAAGTCCACGACTGAAAAAAATGTTTTGTTTGTTTTTAGTAGACTATCTAAGAAGCCTATTCATTGCAGCATATCAACCACCAATAACTAATTAATTTATGGGCATTAGATGCCGTTGCGTCACCTGGATGTCTGAGCCTAAATGTTGACAAAAGTATTTTGTGTCACAATAGAGTAGTACACACAGAGTATAGGTTACCTCAAATCTGGTCATTTGAATCATTTTAAATATTTAAAAGTAAGAGTATGCACATCCCACCTCTCTGAGGTCAGGTGCAGGACAAAGGCGCGTCTGAGATTGGAAAAGAGTAGAAGTCTGCACACTGTGGCTCCGCTTTGAAAATGTATTCAGGTCATACAACGTTTCGACCCATCCGCCTTCATCAGGCATTGTATGACCTGAATAAATTTTCAAAGCGGAGCTGCGGACTTCTACTCTTTTCCAAATATTTAAAAGTAGTCACAAAACTGAGATGTAGAGTATTTTAAATTTGATCATGGCTCAGATGAGAGAGACAGGAACAGGAGCAGCTGACAAAAAGTCTCGGCAGCACAAAGAGGGCATGTGAACATTTTTAATAAATAAAAAGTTGCTTTTAAACTTTCTTGATATGTCTTTTGTGCATGACATTGCTCTGTTTTAATTAGTTTGAGCAAAAAATGGCCTCTGTGGTCACGGCACTGGGTTTGTACTGGTTAGTTGATCATCAAAGCAACTCATAGCTTAGCAGCAAAAAGTACAGTGAATTCAGTAAAAATATGAATTAATAAACAAAAAGTGTACAATATATTCTCTCTCTCTCTCTTTCTCTTTCTCTCTCTCTCTCTCTCTCTCTCTCTCTCTCTCTCTCTCTCTCTCTCTCTCTCTCTCTCTCTCTCCTCTATAGTTTGCTCTCATAGGTGGGGTTGTCTTTTCCATCCATTGCTTCAGGCATCTCCACTGGCTTCTCTGTAAAGACAACGTTGAGAAAGAAGAACACAAATGACAAATGAGTAATCCACAAGGAGAACTAATATGCATGTGTGCTGTGTTGGTCATCATGGCATGATCGTGTGTGTGTGTGTGTGTGTGTGTGTGTGTGTGTGTGTGTGTGTGTGTGTGTGTGTGTGTGTGT